>NW_021604744.1:1963656-1966836 GCF_004785775.1 Grammomys surdaster | reverse complement strand
ATGGAGACATTTTCTTAATTGAGGTTTGTAGGCATAAATTTTTTCAATCTACTTTTAATAAGGGTTCAACCTGTCCTCTAGCCCACCACCCATCAGAGGTAGCAGAAGAGAAAAGTTATTAGGATAGGGGGTTAATGGACCTGTTCAGCAATAGTTCTTTGGGGGCGAGCTTGATCTTCTTTGGCAGCAGTTCAGTCCCATAGCAAACACCAAATATGAGTCAGCAGCTGCAGACCAGTCCTCTGGGCAGGCAGACCCCAGGCAGGTGTAGTTCTATCCTGAAGAAGCCGCCAGGCTTGCCCATCAGCCTGAGGCAAGGACAAAGAAGTAGCAAGCTGCCACAGGAACTTCATGAGCAGTTCTTGGGTGAGTTTCTCTCTGGAAGCATTACCACAAGTTGAGCTCAACACTACGTACGGAGAACTAATACATGTGTTGTTATTGAAGAATAGCAAGGCAGAGCAAATCAAACCAATGCTCAAGGCCTATATCCCACTGCCGGGGGTGTGGGGCTTCATATTTATACCACTTCATCAACCATCCTTTCATGTGTTTAGCGCTATATCAAAACATCCTTTCACCTGTGTCTGCTTCAGGAAAACATTCTTTCCTGTGTCTGCTTTACCAAGACATCCTGTGTGCCCCAGCAAAACACCATTTGGAAAACTAACTTTCCAAAGAAATTAGAAGTTTCTACTTTAGAGGTTCCCTCCCATCGGATGACTTTAGCTTATATCAAGTTGACATAAAACTAGGCAGCAGACCATCTGTGGTTGGTTGGTTTTTAAAGACAAAGTTTCATATCCCAGGCTGCCCTAGAACTTCCTAGGTAGCTAAGGCTGGCCTTAAACTCCTGATCCTTCTACCTCCACTTCCCCAGTCTAGTGCTGGCATTATAGGCATACCTAGCCTTAAATGATATTCAGAATACTATTTGTAGACCATTGGAAATTTGAATACTACCCACCTACATAAAGATACTAAAAATGATTTTTTGGAGGTATGAAATGTATTGTGACTACAATAGGCTCTGTGGATTGTAGGTCGATATGTTACATGTGGGCAACAGGAGCAGAGACAACAAACGGGCTTCACAAGCCCTGTGAGTATGTACAGTCAATAACTCACACCTGGACCAGCTGCTGTGAATCAAATCAACTTTACTTGGGGTGACTCAAGATTTATATAATTTTTGGAAACTAAAGGTAGGAATATTCAGGATGCACAAAGATCATTGGCTTAGGTACCAAAATGCCTCACTAGCATCAGGAAACATTAAAGGAATCATTTCAGGTGCTAGCTAAACAGGTTCTTATCAGGAGAAAGAAAATTAATCTTGTAATCTAATTTAGGCTTCATGACATTTCTCAGGTAGAGGCATATGTGGGGTTCTGAATTCCACAGACAAGGTCACATAAACGGAGGAAGCCACTCCAGAACTTTCTCTAGCTGGAAATAATTCTACTTTGTAAATTTTCATTTCTTCTCCTTCTCACTGTTTCAGCCCTGAAAACCTTCGGTCTGTGTACTGCACATGAAGTTTTGAATGATGATCAACATTTAATAACTGGATAAATTCAAAGATGAAGTATAAGCTTTTTAATATTTTAATGACATGGTATGATTTTGAAGTATTAATACCATTTCATTTAGTGTACCACTACCCTTTCATGTGTGTGTGTGTGTGTGTGTGTGTGTGTGTGTGTGTGTGTGTGTGTACACGAGCCATGGCACACTTGTGGCACCCAGAACAGTCTTGGGGATCAGTTTTCACGTCCCATTTTGTCTCTATTGTTTGCTGCTGCACTGTGTATCCCAGGCTAGGCAGCCACTGTGTATCCCAGGCTAGGCAGCTTTAGATGGGTTCTGGGGATTCAAACTCAGCTCCTCACACTTGTCAGCAAGTACTTTATTGCTAAGCCATCTCTCCACTCCCCACCTCCACTACCCTTTGAGTGGAATGCTTCATTCTCTTTAACTTTCTGCAATTAGGAAGAGAAGGCAGAGAAGGTTCAACCTGGGAAGGGGAGGTGTGATGATAGAGATAGAGAGGAAGTTCCAGGGGTGGCTTCATTCTTTTCTCACTCGAAAAACCAATGGAAGAACAGCCTAACAGCTGAGCCACCTCTCCAGCCTCCAGCCCAACAGTTTTAGACTGAGATATGACAGCACTGAAACTCCTAAACTAATGCCATGTCAGAAGAAAAAAAATAAAACTTTATAGGTGTAGAAATCTTCCAGCTCAGCTCAGTTTGTGTAAAAACTTTAGTCTCTGAGGATTTATTAATGAAGGAATCACTGTCTGGGCTGAGGATGGTGGTGGAGCCCTTCCTTGCATGAGCAAGGCTTCAAGTCTCACCTGAGTCTCACCACACACATAAAACCTATCACTTCATAGAGCCCAAGACCGAGAAAATGTGAAAAGGGAAAACAAATTTTAAGATTTTTCTTTGTCTCTGGTCAGGGAGATGGCTCAGCTGGCAAGGACCTGAGTTCAAATCCCCAGCTCCCATGTAAAAGCTGGGCACAGTCACACATGTCTGTAACCCCGTCACTGAGGAAAGCAGGCAGATCCCTGAGCTCACTGGCTAGACAGTCTAGTTAAATCAAGGAGCTCCAGGCTTACTGAGTTTGTCTCAAAAAGTAAGGTGGAAAGCGACAGAGAAGGCACCCAGCACTAACCTCTAGCCCGCACCTGCACGAATTCAGATACACACCTAGACACACACATACACACAGGATTTTTGTCTCATCAGCTATGCAATCATTACCACAGGCAAATGACTAAGGCAGCATCTGGCCTCTAAAGTGTTTACTGACAAGTAAGAATTCCCTCCCTCTAAACACACACACACACACACACACACACACGCACACACACAGAGGGAGAGAGAGAGAGAGAGAGAGAGAGAGAGAGAGAGAGAGAGAGAGAGAGAGAGAGAGAGAGAGAGAGAACAACCGTGGCTTAACCACCATCTTAATTGTTAAGAGTGGCTTAACAATTACTCTGCTTCTCATGGCTGAGTTTTCATTCCTTGTTTTCTTAGGAACAGGAGGATGGAGAACGGTCATCATTTTAGTGATATCATTCATAACTTAAGACAAGAAAAGATTCTGTCAAGTTTTCATTTGTCCATATGAGAGAGAGAGAGAGAGAGAGAGAGAGAGAGAGAGAGAGAG
>NW_021604744.1:1959136-1963556 GCF_004785775.1 Grammomys surdaster | reverse complement strand
GGCTTAACCACCATCCCACCCTCTCATAAAACTGTTGTATTGTTGGTTTACAGTTTTGGTTTTGGTTTGATCTGGTTGTTTTCTAGTGAAACAGATAGGATCTCACTATGTTACCCAGGAGACTCCTAAACCTACAGTGATCCTCCTGCCTTAGCCTTCAGAGTGCTGGGATTATAGGTGTCCTCCACTACTCCCAGCTCAGTGTATTTCTTATATGAACAGTGAATTCCCACAGGAACCTCAACTACCAACTTGCACCCATAAGTATTTCTACAGCGCATTGCTACATTCGGCCTTGGGCAACAGCTCCCCTGATCAGGAAAGTGGAGGTCGGATATGGCTGACCTTTGCTCGTACTCTGTCTTCAGATGTCTGCGTTCCTATTTGCAATACAATTACTCTGCTTCTCATGGCTGAGTTTTCATTCCTTGTTTTCTTAGGAACAGGAGGATGGAGGACGGTCATCATTTTAGTGATATCATTCATAACTTAAGACAAGAAAAGATTCTGTCAAGTTTTCATTTGTCCAGTTTCATTAATTCAGAACTTTTATCAGACAACTTCAATCCAACTGTTGTCTTTGTTAAACAACCCTTTTCTCAAAGGTGCGCTATTTTCCAGTGTTAGGCCAGTTTGTCCTCAGATTCAGCAGAATCTCAACGTCTTGCTGAGCCAGTTTATAAACTCCCACTTCATTTAAGGCTGCCGTGGCAGGAATGTGCTCGGAAGCGGATTGCAGGACGTCTTTCAGGAGTAATGCAGAACCAACGTTCAAATTCAGAACGATGCAGGCTTCTTTCACACTGTTTAGGAAAACAAGAAAGAAGAGATCCTCTTTTGGACCACCCATAGGACCACAATGACCTTTGGAGAGTCTACCTAAAGAGTCAGCCATTTAACTATTATAGACTATTTGGCTCTTTACATATGCAAGGTGTACAGGGTTAATAGATCATTAAGGCTTGTCTTGATACTTCATTAGGATTTGCCTCCGTACACAAATGCTAACAGATTATTAAGTGTAGCTATGATTTCAGCTAGAATTAGGACTTGGGGGGAGGGCGAAGGAATGAAAATGAAGGCAGCAGAAAAGGCAAAACAGCAGGGCCAACCAAACCATAAAGAGGCTGGGGACGGTGATGCACATGTAATCCCAGCACTCTGGAAGCCAAGGCAGGACTGCTATGAGCTCCAGGCTAGCCTAGTCTACACTGTGAGCTCCAGGCCAGCCAAGGCTATATAGCGAGACTGTCTCAGAAACTGACCAGAAACACGGAGGCTGGTATGACAGTGTGGGTGAAACTGCCTGCTGCAAGCCTAGTGACCTGAGCTCAGTCCTTGGGATCCACATGGCAGAGGGAGAGAGCCACTTCCCACAAGTTCTCATCTGGCCTCCACTCCACACATATGAAAACAAAATTAGAATTTTTAAATAATAATAAAAGCAAAAGGGGGCTGGAGATTTAAGGTACTAGGTAGGGTACCTGCCTACCATGAATGAAGCATGGGAAGGGCTTTGGAGGGTGGGGGTGAGTACCTATCAACACAACACTCAGAAGACAGAGGCAGGAGGATCGAAAGCTCAGGGTCACCCTCTGCTACTGTATACTGGGTTCAAGGCCAGGCTGGGACACATGAAACCATCTCAAAAAAAGGAAAGCAAACCAGAAACAACCATAGCTTCCTGGAAGCATAATCATTGTATGATCTACAGGAATGGCTCCAAATTTCACAAACCCTGTACATAATGTAAATTTTAAATAAAATTCTTTTTACTAGATTCCTAGTAACTGTCCTCATGTTTATAACTACACTTAGAACTACAATTGGTATTACATTTGTAAGAGAACTGATTTTTGACTGGTCTGGGCTATTGTCAGGCACTTAACCTAAGCACACTCCTTACTTTCTGCAGGTGGCAGGTTTACACCTGTATCGTTTGCCGTTTGCTCTCCCTGTAAGAAGCAGACAGCACTAAAGCAGCTGCTAGGGAACAAGTCTGACCTGTAATTTATACTCAGTTCTGGTCAACTTTCTATGGATGTGTACCACGTGCATTACTGTGTTTTGAAAACATAATAGGCATACAATAAGTGTTCTAAGGTTTTACTTATTTGTTGCTTTTTAGATTTTTAAATTTTATGTGTATGTTTTGCCTGTATGCATGTCAGTGCACCACGTCTGTGCTTGATACCTATGGAGGCCAGAAGAATGTGTAAGATAGCCCGGAACTGGAGTTAAGGATGGTTGTGAGCCAAACCGTGTGGGTGCTGAGAACCAAACCTCAGTCCTCTGCAATAGCATCACGTGCTCTTACCTGTTAGGCATCTCTAACTCCAGATTTTAATTGATGCTATTGCAAACTACATCAAGGAAACTCTGAAATTGTTAAAAAGAAGCCTACTCCTCTGGCGTTTAGATACACCAATACTTATGTTTGGACACTGGACTTACTGTTTAAAATAGTTTTCCGGTCTCTTGCAATAGTGAGAAAACAAAGGGAAGAGGTTCCTCGTCATATCAAACTGCAGCTGGGCTGCTCCTCCTTCATTGAAGTGATTAGCAAGGATTATCTGAAACAAAGAGCAATCCATGTACCGGCTGCTGTCTTCCGCAGAGCTCCAGTCTCCCCTTACTCACCTCCTGATAGAGGTACACATCCAACTTCTCCACGAGCATTTGCCAGAAAATTCTGAATAAGGAGAAACACAGCTGCTGCTCCAGCTGAAGCAGCCGGTCCCGTAAGGTCAGCAAGAGCGGGCAGGCTGAGCTGGACAGGGACATCACCGCCTGTTCAGACTGAGACGGCAGGGACAGCCACCTGGAAAAGCAAATGACCCTCACAAGAGTGACCCTTACCATTTTGTATCCTTAAGGTTTCAACAAATTATTTTAAATTTGAGGAAATGTGCTGTCCTGGGGGTAATTCTGGAGTTTAAAAATAAATAAATAAATAAAAAATAAAACCAAGTGATGTCAAACATTAAAAGCTCTACCAGAAATAAATGTCTCTATATTTATTTTTTAACTTTTAATTAATATTTCCTGAAAAATACTTTAAATTCAGTTACTATAAAGTTAAAAACTAAAGTTTATCTTTAGAATTCAAGATACCAGTTAATCTTATGCTCTGATTTTCACATACAAACCACCACTACTTTCACATTGATTGCAGTACTCTGTGGAGGTTCCGTGCTAGGGCACAGAGGCAGGAGAGTTGTGAAATGCAAGCACGACAGGCACAAACCACAGGGCACTTTCCTTTGTAAAATGAGTGACAAGCAGACTAGTGAGCTTCAGGTCACACGTCACCTCTCTGAGAGGTCCACACCATCACTTGTTTATTCTGAGTGAATTCTTCAAAAGAATAGATTCTGGAAAGATCCCATCAAAACCAATGCTTGGAGCTACCATACACAAAACCCCAAGTTCCATCTCCAGGACTTGGAGCAGGGATTTGACAGAAGCCAAAACTGGCAGTGGAAACGGCGTCTCTGACTCAGACTAACGGGAGTAAAGGTGACTGACACAGGACACACCTTTCTTTCTTGTACAACTTTGCAGCGTCTTTCACGTCTCTGAAAACATGGTCTACTTGGCGAGTCAACATATCCAGCTTTAAACGCTCTAAGAGACTGATCATGTCATCGAAGACGGAGCTCTCCATGGAGGCCAGCTGTCCCAGCTGCAGCTTACTGAGGACGTTATTCTCTGTGAAGACCTCCATCGCCGCCTGCTGCAGCTGCAGAAAGAACTGCAAACAAACATCTATTATTACATTGATTGACACAATTCTGGACATCTCAAAATAGAGCCTCTATATCACACAATTTCCTTAGTTAAGGTGTGCGGCTCAGGGCCAGCGAGATGGCTAAATGGGTAGGTACTTGCTGCTAAGCCTGATGACCTGAGTTCAATCCCCAGGACCCACGTAGTGTAAGCAAACAACTCTAGCTTCCACATGTATGCCATGACACAGGCACACACTCACGTGCACGGACATGCACACATACACACAGTTTGGCATGGTGGCAGATATCTGCATTCCCACATGAGGGAACTTACCATGAAGATTACCATGAGTTCAAAACCAGTGTGGGCTACATGAGACCCTGACTCAAAGTCAAACAAGCATAAAAGCCTTGATCTTCTCCTCCAAAATAAATCATGCAGTTCAGGACCAGCATGATGGCTCAGTGCACAGAGGCACTTGTCCCCAAGCCTGGACCCTACGTGGTGGAATGACAGAACCAAGTTCTGCAAGTTGTCCTCTGATCTTCACATGTGCACTGTGACACACACATATAGATGCACAGTATAAGTCATTCTTTACAATTCAGTAGTTGTAGTAACTCAGAGCAGTGCATCAATCATGGCCATTACCTCCTGCCCACAAAGTCCCTCATCCATGGTCCATCAT
>NW_021604744.1:1946764-1959126 GCF_004785775.1 Grammomys surdaster | reverse complement strand
CTCCTGCCCACAAAGTCCCTCATCCATGGTCCATCATCGCCATTTTCCCCCCACTCTTCCAACTCCAGGCAATCACTGATCTATGGATTAAACAATCATGGACATTTCAAGTAAATGGAACCATATAAAGTTCTACTCTTCATGACCAACTCCTCTCACTTAGTGCCACAGCATGTACTAAGTATGTACTTCATGTTTTTATTGCCCCCACCCTGTACATCATATGACCATACTATAATTTATCTGGTTTTGCTGAAACCTGTTTGTTTCCATTTTGTATCTATTCTGCATAGTGTTGCGGGAATGATATGTGCCCTTTTCTGTAAATGTGTTTCCCTTTGTCTTTTGCCCACTTTTCCTTCACGCACCCTCTGAAGAGCTGCCAGGCTACCTCGCTCTGAAGCTGCAGCAGCTCTGTCACCACCAGTCACATCCAGAGGTGTGAAGCTCTGTCTGCACACAGCAGTTTGTTGTTCTGCTTTGGTTTTTGGTGTGTGAGAGGTTTGTTTTGTTTGGAGACTGGATCTTGCTGCCCTCAAATGAGTAGTTCAGTGTAGCTTCACACTCATGGCCATCCTGCCTCAGCCTCCCAAGTGTTTGGTGTGCAGTGTTTTCTGTGGTACTATGTAGTCTCGGCTGGCCCTGAAAGTGGCACCCCTTTGCCTGTGCCCCCACTGCTCAGAAGCCAGGGGTGCACCTCCTTTGTCAGACTTTTTTTTCTCACTGCAGCGGTTTTTATTTGTGATACTGTATTCTCCTACTAGCCAGCATGCGCCTTTAACTATTCAGTCTTTCTAGACACAGACTGAAGGCTGTCAGAAACCTGGAGTTCTGACAGTCAGAGAACTAAAATGTCATGTTTGCAGTGGTCAGCCCAGAGTCACCTATGGCCACATGTCCATGAACTTGTCTGAGAATGCAACCAGAAATGACCTGTGAAGCAGGCATGCCCCGTCCATTCATTTACACAAACCCTGACTAGTCGCTGACACCCACACTGAGGACAATAGAACTGGAGTTCTGTCTCGGACAACTGAAAACAACATTCTGAGAGGTTGCTCATTTCAGGCGTGGCATGGCCCAACAACAAATGGTTGTCAACAGATAACCAGAAACGAAGAGATGCGAGGTGCCATTGTTTTCTTCTCGGCCTCTGGACTTGTGTAGTAATAGAACTTTGATGACGTTGAAGCATTTACAGTCTGAAGCACTGTGAGGATGGATGGAGGTCTCGATGTGAAGATAAATCATCACCATGAAAGCCAGAACCCAGTCACAGTGAGTCCTTACCTTCTGCTCTCTCTCTCTCTCTCTCTCTCTCTCTCTCTCTCTCTCTCTCTCTCTCTCTCTCTCTCTCGGTCTCAGCAACAGATTCTAATCTTGCACAGTAGAGGGTAGCTAACTCATCCTCATTAACAGACAGTGGCACCAAACATCCATGATGTTCTATAAGGAATTCCGTAACACTAAAACTCTGTCCTGGCATGAGCCTCTCACTGAATCATCTGGCATATCTGTTTCGTGTGAAAAGTCTCAGCACAGAGTGGGTCAGCGTGGCAGCTGGAAATGAAGTATTTCCTGAAAGTTGAACACAAAACAACTACACACTGGTTGACTTTATGAGATGAATGCACTAGGCATTGCACTCTGTGTTACAGTCACAAAGTCACTGTTTTTTCTTGTTCCAGCACATGACATTATATACATGTATTTCGAGTAAATCTTTTTTTTTCTTTTTTCTTTTCTGTGGTGGTGGGAATTGACCTAACAGCCTCCTCCCACACACTAGGCAAGTGCTCAACTACCACTGAACTATAGTCCCATCCCCCACCCAGTTAAGGTTTTGGTTTTGGCTGCACTTGTTAGAGTAGGTGGCTTTGTTGGAAGAGGTGTGTCACTAGGGGTAGGCTTTGAAGTTTCAAAGCCCATTCTCTCTCTCTCTCTCTCTCTCTCTCTCTCTCTCTCTCTTCCTGTGAATCAGGATATAGCTCTCAGTTATTGTTCAAGTGCCTGCCTGCATCCTGCAAGGTCATGTCATGACAATGAACTAAGCCTCTGAACCTGTAGAAAGCAAATCCCAGTTAAATGCTTGCTCTCAAAAGAGCTGCCTTGGTCATGGTGTGTCTCCACAGCAACAGTGGACACATACTTCAAGGAGAGGGCAAAGGTAGGTAGAATCCTTGAAGGATAAAAAGGATGTCTAGTGATCATTAGCTCCAACTTTGAGTGTTTAGATTGTTGTCTTTTGTTTTCTGTGACAGTGCAGGATAGCCTAGAACTCAACGGCAATCCCCACCTCAGCCCTTGAGTTACATTTACAGGTGTACGCCACCACTGCCAGTCATACTTACTTTAAAATATACTTTGCAAAGCAAGATGTTACTTTTTTGCAATGTAATTGTGTTTATGCTTTGTTTTGTTTTGATTTTTTAAGTAGTTCTTGGGCTGGGGAAATGGATAAGTGGGTAAACTCCCTGTTACACAGACATAAAAACACCACTTTAGGTAAGTAAACACCCAACATGATGGTATGCACCTATAATTATCGTGCTGGGAGGCAAAGCTGGGTGAATCCCAGGGTTTAATAGCCTGCCAGTCTAGCCAAAAAGACAATCTCCAGGCTCACCAAAAGACTGCCTCAAAAAAGAAGTTGGAAAGGGAGAAGAAAAAAAAGCAATATTAACCTCTGGTCTCTATGTGCAAACATGCACGCATGCATACATACATATACAAACTCAGAATTCTTGTTTCTTACAGGCATACTAAAATATTTATCATTAAATATGACATGTGAGATGCACTTCAGAAATAATCAAGTTAGTCGTGGCAGACAGAAGGTCCACCAGTACACGGGTATAGTAAATGCAGCGTGCAGGAGGTAAAAGCACTCACTGCTCTTCCAGAAAACCCAGGTTCCGTGCCCAGCACCTACACAGTGGCTCACAACCCTCTTTAACTCCAGTTTTAGGGGCTCTTTTAGCTTCTGCAGGCACTGCACACGTGTGGTATACACATTTAACATGCACGCAAAAAGGTCATACACATAAAATTTTAAAATCTTTAAAAAAAAAAAATCCCACATATCATAATGCATAATGCACCACCAGATGGGCCTGTGGGCAAGCCTGTAGTGTATTTTCTTTAAAAGCAGACTGAGCAAGCCACAGGGACCAAGCCAGGCAGCAGAACCCCTCCATGACTTCTGCATTAGCCCTGCCCTGACACCGTGGGTGACACGTTGTTTTTGTTCATGGTGTTTTGTCACAGCAACTGAAACTAAGGCAGTCCTGTTTTGAAGACATGTTTTAAAAAGTCAAGCTCTGGCTGGACCTCTTTCTTCTTTGCACTGCTGGGAATGAACCAGGCTCCACCACTGAGCTCCACCACTGACTTACATGTACTGACTGACATCATTGTAAAATAATTGCTTTCTGTGGTGGCATCTAGCCTACTATTGCTTCCAGAGTACAGGTTGGAAGAGAAAAAATGGTTCACACGGTATAGCTACTCGGAAAAGTGTGTCTTTATTTCTTTCCTTCCTTCCCTTGTGTTTTGATTTGCTTGTTTGTGAAGTAGGATCTCATGTAACCCAGGCTGGCCTGGGACACAATGTGTCACACGGATAATTCTGAGGCTCCTGACCCATGTCCCCACATGCTGGTAAACAGACTGCACTGCATGCTAGATTGTTTTCTTCCTTTTCTCTTTTCTTTTATTCATTTCATGGTCCTGAGGATCAAATTCAAGACCTTGCCCAGGTTCACATTCAGATGCTCCCACTGAGCTGCAGCCCAGCCCCTAAGAGTGAGTCACTAGACTGTTAGTATTATTAACTGTCTGAGACCTTTCCACACGTCTCCTACATTTGGCATCATTACACTTTCTGTCTAACACATTTTTGGCTTGCAAGAGAGTCAACATTTCAAAGGTTAAATGAGATCAAGATACTAATATATTATTTCCTATAAAAGCACATTAACTCACAACATTGTCAGCCCAGTCTGCCAGCACTGCAGAGATATAGTTCACGGCATTGAGAATCGCACAGTACCGAAAGCCCAGGGACACTCTGGTCTCCTCCTTCATCACCTGCGTTAACCGGATCCTGAAATCATCTACTAGGTCCTTCTGTAACTCCAGGAACTGCAGCTTCCGGGAGGCTGTGGGGAGACCCTTATACCTGTCTGTGGAGACAGTAAACAAAATACATGTAAGGATTTGGGACTTTCCAAGGACAGTCAGTTTTCCCTAAAACCCTGCTTTACTGCCTTTATGACAAAATTCAATTGACCGTTTGTAACTCTTAAGAAATTACACATCTATACCATGACAGGACTCATCCGACAGTATACTCAAGATCTAGATGTGTATATTGTTATATAGAAATTATGTCTCATTTCTAAAAATGCAAATTGTGTTTTAAAATAACTGTTCCTTAAATAAGAAGCTTTGTTAGGTGAGGAGGGCTTGAGACAGATCTCATGTAGCCCAGGCTGGCCTCAAATTTCCTATGTGGTTATGAATGGCTTTGAACCCCTGATCCTCCAGCCTCTTCCTCCAAAATCCTGATATTTGGGATTAAGTACATGCACACCATGTCTGGCTATCCTTAAAAAAAAAGTTTCATATTTTTCTTACAGTCAAAAAATGTAATTATTGATTGGGTTGGAGGGAAACTTCTTCAGGTTATCATAAAGCTCAAGAATGAATTGCCAGGAGAGGATGGAAGCAAAGAGGGCCCAGCAATGACAGCAATGAAGATCTTCTGACACCTGGACAGCTAGCAGTCTACAAGATGCTCCACACCAACAGAGACAAAGGACACTGGCCACCCTCTGGCCAGAATCCACTGCACGAGAAGAAACCCTACATTACTTCAATTCTAAGACTACTTTATTATTCTATTCTCTTCTTCAAGTCCTGATAAACCAGTGTCAAGAGAATAATATTTAAAGTTTAGGTTAGCACTAGACATGGTAGTGTGCACCTAGTCCCAGCTACCTGGAAAGCCAAGGCAGAAAGGTCATTTCAGAACAGGAGCTCAAGCCAGCTGGTCAATGCAGTAGGACTGTCTCTTAAAAAATATTAAGTGGGCGCTGGAGAGACGGTTCAGCAGTTAAGAGCATTGCCTGCTATTGGAGAGGTCACTGGTTCAGTTCCCAGCACACACTGATAGCTTACAGTCATCTGTAACTCCCATCTCTAGGGGATCAAACACACTATTCTGAATTCCACAGGCACTAGGCATGCATGTGGTGCACATATACATGCAGCTGGGTCCCAGCACCCACACGGCAGCTCACAACCATCTCCAGCTCCAGTTCCAGGGGCTCCAGCACCCTCTTCTGGCCTCCAGGGCAGCAGGCATGCACATGGCGCACATACATTCACACAGACACACACTCATACACATACACTAAAAATAAGTCTGTAAAATTAGAGGAATAAAATGAAATGTGAGCCGGGCAGAGGTGGCACACGCCTTTAATCCCAGCACTTGGGAGGCAGAGGCAGGTGGATTTCTGAGTCCGAGGCCAGCCTGGTCTACAGAGTGAGTTCCAGGACAGCCAGGGCTACACAGAGAAACCCTGTCTCGAAAAACCAAAAAACAAAACAAAACAAAACAAAACAAAAACAAAAAAAAGAAAGAAATCTGAAGACCTGTAACAAGAATGATAGTGAGTTAAAAATTAACACATTTTTATTTGTTTTTGTTGTTGTTGTTTATTTTTTTTTCAAATCAAATCGTAATTTTTACTTATTCATACAGGGGTTATAAACACAAAAAGGCAGGACGTGGGGAAGGGGATGACGACGGAGTGTGGGTGTTCAGGGGGAGTACAGATATCGTTCAGAACAGGGTATCGGCTGGGTGAGGGTTCAGGGGACAGGTCACTATGACTCTGCCTATGATTCGCTTGTCCTTGTCTAAGTTGGTACTACCCGCCGAGGCTACCTACTTACCAGGCCTATGATTTATCTGTTGTTTTTTTCTGGACTTTTGCCTTCATATGTATCCCAGTATTTACATCTGAAGCTGCGGCTGCTATTTTGAGACAGAGTCTCATAACACATCTAGGTGACCTGACTACTATGATGACTATTATTTATTAATATTTATTGTCATTTTAGTATTTTGAAACAAGATCTCACTATACGTCTAGATGGCCTGGAAGTCATACACCAGGGTGATCTCAAAGCCACCAGTCCTCCATCTGCTGCTTCCAGAGTGTTGAGATTAAAGGTAAGTGCTATCACACCTGGCTTAGTCAAAAGTGAGACTTCTGTCATAGATTTTTATTAGTGTAAAAACATTAAGTCACTATACAGCTATTTATTAACTACTAAAAAAAAATAAATACATGTGAAACATACTACTGTTTAAAGTTTATTTTTATGTACATGCATGCCAGGTACCTGAGGAGGCTGAGAGGTCAGTGGATCCCCAGAGCTGGGGTCACAATGGGTTATAACTGGGAGTTGACCAGGTCTTCTGTAAGAGTAGGAAGTGCTCATACCTGGTGAGCAATCTCGCCAGCCTCAACCCCGTTGCAATTCCTTGTTGTTTGTTCATTCACTTGTTCGGTTTGGTTTTCTGAGACAGGTTCTCATATATCCCAGGCTGACCTCACACTTGCTTTGGAGCTGAGACTGGCCTTGAGCTCAGTCCTCCTGCTTCTAACCTCATAAGCTAGGTTGCAAGTGTGTGTCCCCATGCTCAGCTTAAAAACTTGATTCTAGAGAAACCCTGTCTCGAAAAACAAACAAACAAACAAACAAACAAACAAAAAAACTTGATTCTAAATTAGCATCAAATATTAAAAGCCCAGTGCTTACCAGTTATAACCAAAAGCAGAGTCATAAAGACTTCTGCACAGTCTGGAACCTTCATTTCGTCCACATCAGTGATGTCTTTATACTGGGACACCCAGGCAGCCTCTGACGAAAGCATTGAGTCCATTTTTTGAAGAGCAACTGACATGAAGAAAGAAGCATCAGTCAAGGAGTTACACCTCATCCTTCAATTATCAACTTATACTTTTTTTAGGGACTATTTTCTTCATACAAAATAAATTTGCAATCTCCCACTAACTAAACGCACTATATTTAAAATGTCTACTTCAGAGTTAAATAAGATACCTTATTCTCCCTCGTCTCAAATCCTCAGACTGCTGACTAGACATGGCATATCCAAAAATACCCAATCAGAAGTAGAAATAGTATATGGCAAAATCTACAAAATACCATTATCTTCTACTGGCTCAATATTCCAACATTCAACATGTAGACTGTAAATTTCAAAAACAAACAAACAAACAAACTGAAGTCTTGTGGAAAGAGGACTGTCTTTGAAGGTAATTCAGTAGATCCTGCCCAGGAAAGATTTAGGCAACTATAGTTCCTACTCAAAGCTGTAAGAAAAATAAAACTTGAAAAAAGCAGACATTGCCAGGCAGTGGTGGTACATACCCTTAATCCTAGCACTTGAGAGGCAAAGGCAGGTGGATCTCAATGAGTTTGAAGCCAACTTGGTCTATACAGGGAGTTCCAGGTCAACCAAGGCTACATAGTGAAACCCTGTCTAAAACCCAAAACAAAAAGCGAGCAAGCAGACCACAACAAAAACAAACCAACCAAAACCTCAAGACAGCCCTCCCCACCCAACAGCCACGTGAGTACTTACACTTTCTCTCCACAGTCAACCATCTCTGGAAGCAGGTCTCCTCTGACAGAATATGCATACAGCTGGCAAATGTGCTAGGATAGCCATGAACACTGTGCAGCTCCCTTTCAAACAACAGCACCTCATCCACCAGATGACAGAAGAGACTGTCATCATAGAGCAGGCAAGGAATATCGGCAGCCAGCTTCTCAAGAATGAGCATCACGAGGCCACGCGAAAACTCAAGCTGAAAGAGATGCATGGGCGTGAGGGATTGTGCCAGGGACTCCAAGGAAGCTGCAATGCACAGGGCTCAGTCTCTTACCCTTGCATTGACTGCAGAGCCCACTTTATCCAATATTGGCTGAATCTTCTCATCCAGAAAGTGAGTATGGTTTCCAATCCACATAAGTACCTGAGCCAAGTACCATTCAGGCTAATGGGAAGGGAAAATGGTTTCAATTCTTTATTTATTCTATGGTGATGGGAAATTCTAACCCAATGCACTTAGTTATAAACAGACACAAACATTAATTGAAAAGTCCTATATGTAAGAAAATAATTCCTACCTTGCACTTTCAAACTCACAAACGACTTCATAATCAAATGTTTCCCAATATACTTCCACAACAAATCCTAATAATGTGGCTTAAGTCAGTAAATTCATAATTTAAAATTCCACATTGGGGTTAGGTGTGGCTTCGTGGTATAACATTTGCCTCACTATAAAAAGCCTTGGTTTTAATCCCAGCATCACAGAAAAGAGGCAGAGGGAGCATAACAACAAAAATGAAGAAAAGCACTCACTCACTTAAGAACGAGCATCTGCCTAGCACCCATACCCCTGATCCCAGAGCAAAACAAAAGAAGCAGAAAAAAGTCATGCCAGCAGGGTGGCCCCATAGGTAAAGGCTCCTGCCAACAAGCCTGGCAACTTGAGCTTGATCCTTGGAATCCACATGGTGGAGGGAGAGAGCCAACACCCATAAACTGTTGCTCTGACCTACACACAAAGAGAAAAATCAACCTAGCATGATAAGGTATTACAAACAACTGATATTTTTGAAATAGCATTCCAAAAAAGAAGGTTCTAAGATAGGATCTCATGTAGCCCAAGCTAGCCTCAAAGTCTCTATGTAACTGAGGGTGATGAACTTCGGATCTTCTTGTCTCTATTTTCCTAATACCAGGATTTCAAATATGCACCATTACACATGATTTATATGGTGCTGGGGATCAACCTGGGGCTTCACGTGAGCTGGCCAAGTGCTCTACTACTGTGACTGAGCTGCTTCCCAAATAATTTTTAAACATGATTTTCTTCTGCTTTCTCTTTTCAAAATGTAAAGTAAGGAAAAGAATCAACTGGTCTAATTACAAGTATACCTAATCCTTAAAATGGGTATAACTATGTAAAGGAAATAGGCACAAAGCATTAACTTATTACATTTTTCTCTGTGTATATGCATGTTTGAATGTATGTGTTTGTGCAGGTATACAAGGGCCACTGTATGTGGGCAGCAACTAGGTGACAACCACTGGGTTTTCCCTTGCCATCATGTGGTCCCGGGGTCAAACTCAACCTAGCAGGCTTGGAGGTGGCCTCACCCACTGGGTCATGTCACCCGCCCCACATAAAGTGTTTTAAATTATGTTTAGAGAAGATTCTTCAAGCATTTAAGTTTTTCTAGATGACAATTTGAAACCATATACTCAGCTGGGGCTATAACTCAGGGATAGAGCGCTTGCCTAGCATGTGCAAGGCCTGGGTTCGATCCCCAGCACTGACTGGCAAATCCCCATGTGTTCTAAGTGTCGGTGACACAGACAAGGGCTGCATCTAATCTCAAGGACTGTCTCGGTGACACTGCACTACATTCACAAGGATCACACCTTCGAAATGAGCCAACACAGCCCAGGATTTTCTTACACGAAATCATGTCACTGCCTGTCTAAATGTTCAGTTTATACTTTGCCTCATTGACTACTGAGTCCTAAATGATTCTGCTTTCAACAACATTCTATACAAAAGAGAGGACCCTTAAAGCACAAACAGGAATCTACTGCCACTAACCTCATTCATATGGCCTGTATAATATCTGCTGTGATCTTGCTTTTAACTCAGAATACTTAGTGAACCCAGCTCCATACACTGCATCGGCTGCAGCAAATATCAAGAATAAAGATAGTACCCAAATCCTAGTAGATTGTAATTACAGAAAAACAACAGCAGGTTACACTGATGTGGTCCCTCAGTTCAAGTATTGGTAACAATTTCCTTTAAAATACTTATTCCATCACTTCCTGCCATGATGTCCTCAGCAACTATGAGTCGCTCTGGCCTGGCACCTGTTCTCAGCGATCCATGCTCTCTCCTGTGGAACTCACTTCTCTTTCTTTCTGTTTATCTATCTGCAGGACTGGTCTGTACAGTGAAGTCTGGCCATCAATCTGCTATAAAGCCTGCACACACAAATGCAAATTTGATAATGTCCCAAAGACAGCGCAGATTCTGACAACTTGTCAACCTCAGCACCAAGCACGTCTACAAAGAACAGCTATGAGGCAGGAACTTAGAAGGGAAAGCAGAAAAGAGAACAGAGACAAGTCTTTAAGCTAAACATATAAAAGTCCAGGCACAGGTAACGTTCACTATTAATGAAAACTCAGGGTAAAACAGACACTGTGGCACACTCCCAGCACGTGGGAGGCATGCAGAGGGAACGTAAGTCTGAGGCCAGCCAGAGTTCTCCTGAGAACCTGTCTGAAAAACACAATCAAAAACACAGAAGAGAAGAGAAAGTGAAGCTCACACCTTGCTGATGACGTTGGTCTGCCGGCTGCCTCTGAAGTGGTACCTGAATCTCTTCTGAAGGGGCACCAGCATGATCTGGATGGGCAGGATCACAGAAGGAGAGGCAGGAAGACAGTATTTTTCTGGGAGTTGTTTTGGCTCAGTCAATAATTCATCTCTGACACAGGCAAGTCAAGGAAAAGGAATCAAAATCATATTTATACACATAAGTACACACAATAATTTTTTTTCAACAAATGCATTAATACTTAGCAAAAGGCTTAACACGACTAATGCAAAATATAACTTTATACTGAATCTGACTTCACTAAAAAGGTTTTTAGGGGCTAGAGAGATGAACAGTTAAGAACATCTGTTGCTGTTGCAGAGGGTTTGGGTTCAATTCCCAGCACCCACATGTTGGCTCAGCGTCATCCTTAACTATATCAGGAGATCTGATGCCCTCTTCTGACCTCCGCAAGCACAAGATATGGTGCACAGACACATATTCAGGCAAAATACACATACTCATGAAATAAACAATCAATGACAATAAAAAATGCCTTTAGAACCAATCAGTACTCAGGAAATCAAATCAAGCAACCATTTCTTCAATACTCTGTTACTCAGGTTCCTCCCACTGCACTTTAGACAGGTTTTCCTGTCTAAATGACCTGTACGCAGTGCCAGCATGGGTCAGTGGCTGGACTGCTTTGGATGGGAATGGCCCCCATAGGCTTACCCACAGGGAGAGGCACTATTAGTAACCTGGTTGGAGAAAGTGTGTCACTGGGAGTTGGCTTTGGGGTTTTAAATGTTCAAGCCAGGCCTAGTGTCTTGCTCTTCCTTATGGCTGACAATCTGGATGTACAACTCTCAGCTCTCACCAGCACCATGTCAGCCTGCATGCCACCATGCTTCTCACCATGATGGACTAAACCTCTGAAACTAAGCCAGCCTCAATGAAATGTTTTCCTTTGTAAGAGTTGCCACAGTCATGGTATCTCTTCATGGAAATAGAACACTGGCTAAGACAGTTATTTATCTTAGAACTCTGTTTTACAGCTCTGCCACTTCCAGACAATTTATTTTTTTAAAGATAATCTATCATTCCCCATAGGCCGTTACATGTCGAGTCTAACCCAGGACCCTCACTTTGGCTGCATGGCCACTTGGCTGCCTTTCTCCTCTGGTTGTGGAGGCTGATCCAGTACCTCATGCCCTCTACCACTCTGTCACAGTCTCAGCATGTGTCACTCACTAAGGAGGCTGATCCAGTATCTCATGCCCTCTACCATTCTGTCACAGTCTCAGCATGTGTCACTCACTAACCACAAATCTCTTAGTAAGTATCCACTCCAACAAAGATACGAGGCCTGTAGTTTCAACAGCTGACAAAACATCGTTTCCAGGTTAGCATACACCTCAGCGGTATTGGCAGGCCGGCTCACGCCAACAGTTTGAGACTGGGTGTGTGTGATGAATGGCCAATGAAGCTGTGCTAAAATCTCCTCAAAATCACTGCAACAGAAAAGAAACAATGTTTCATATGATCCATTACATTACCAAATACTCATCAGAAAGCAGTCATCATGAGATATTTCCTGCCTGGTAAGCTTGTCCTTGAGAATTTTATGCCAGAATTTAACTGTGGCTCTCATGAAGCTAAGAAGATGAGTACAGGATGACTCCTGAAGCTTGATGTCCAGTTCTGCCATGGTCACCAGGATAGAGGCTGCCTCTGGCACACTGTTGGTCATCAGGTATTGCTGAATGTTATCACTGCAGAACAAAGCAAAACACATGTTAATCAGAGTTTCGGTGGAATGAGTGTGCTTGTGTGTGTGTGTGTGTGTGTGGTATGTGTGTGTATGGAGTGTGTGTTTGTGTGTGTGGTATGTGTGT
>NW_021604744.1:1946324-1946754 GCF_004785775.1 Grammomys surdaster | reverse complement strand
GGTATGTGTGTGTATGGAGTGTGTGTTTGTGTGTGTGGTATGTGTGTATGTTTGTGTGTGTGTGTTTGTGTGTGTGGTATGTGTGTATGTTTGTGTGTGTGTGTTTGTGTGTGTGGTATGTGTGTATGTTTGTGTGTGTGTGTTTGTGTGTGTGGTATGTGTGTATAGTGTGTGTATCTGTGTGTTTGTGTGTGTGGTGTGTGTGTGTGTACCCAGAGGTCAATGCCAGGTCTCTTTTTCAATCACACTCTACCTTATTTTTGAGACAGGGTCTCTTTATTAAACCTGGAGCTCACCAATTTATCTGGAGTCTAGATTCTAGACTGTCCGTCTGGTCAGCAAGCTCCAGGAATCCTCCTGTCAGCATCCCCAACCTAGTTTTTTAATGTAAGTGCCAGAGACTGAACTCAGATGCTTATGCTTGCATAGC
>NW_021604744.1:1897841-1946314 GCF_004785775.1 Grammomys surdaster | reverse complement strand
TAATGTAAGTGCCAGAGACTGAACTCAGATGCTTATGCTTGCATAGCGAGCATTGTGCTGCCTAAACCATTACCTAAATCCCTCTTTGGAATAATTTCACGCTCAGAAAAATTTTCTCCTTCATGATATAAGATTACATTTAGGGTAGAATGAAGCATTACATGGCTTGCCTACTTTTTTTTCGAGACAGGGTTTCTCTGTGTAGCCCTGGCTGTCCTGGAACTCACTCTGTAGACCAGGGTGGCCTCAAACTCAGAAATCCGCCTGCCTCTGCCTCCCAAGTGCTGGGATTAAATGCGTGCGCCACCACTGCCCGGCTCCTACTTCTTTCATCTGGCAATCACATCGCAGGAACACGGAGTCCCCCCTGTAACACCCTAAGAGCCTGTGTTCCAGATGTTTTCCTCCACCTGTCTCTCCCCGCTCCTAAGGACAGATGTGCCACATTCTTTCAGGCAATACTCATGGTTGCAGGCAGGACTTCTTTCATAGAAGTCATAGCTCCTGGGATAATGTAACTAGTAGCTGGAACAGTGAAAGACAGTAACCTTCAGTTTTTATCTATTTTGCACCATTGTTACCATCTCTACATAAAAAAAAAAGTATTCCAAATTAAATGTTTCATTAAATTAAATAAAGACCACTATGCTTTAAAAATGTAGCCAGGCACAGTGACACACACATGCAGGCACAGTGACACACACACACAATCCTTGCACTGTACACTGGGGAAACAGGGGCAGAAGGATCAGGAATTCACGGGGCCATGAGACCAGCCTAGACCCTTCCATTAAAAAAAGAAATGAGATGGGGCTGGAGAGGCAGCTCAGCAGTTAGAGCACTGGCTGCTCTTCCAGAGTTCAATTCCCAGTACCCACATGGTGACTCACAACCATCTATACTAGTATCTGATGCTCTCTTCTGGTGTGCAGGTATGTGTGAGATAGAGCACTCATATACATAAAATAAACAAATAAATCTTTAGAAAAAAGAGAAAGAAGAGACAGGCACAGGGTACACGCCTTTAATCCAGCACTCAGGAGGTGGAGACAGGCAGATCTCTGTGAGTTCAAGATCAGTCTGGTCTATAGAATGAGTTCCAGGTCAGCCAAGGCTACATTGGGACTCTATCTCAAAACCCAAAATGTTATTTTACAGAAGAACAGAAAATGTACAAGTAACCACACATTATAAATTTTCCAGAATTATATATAACACCGAAACATGAAGGACAGAGTATAGAAACAAACAGAATGACAGCGGCATGTGACACTGATCACGATAATGTCCATACAAAACACTGCCAGGATGCTAGTTCAAGCAAGGAGAGGGGTGGGGGAGAGAAGGAGAGAGAGAGAGGGAGAGAGAGAATAGAGAGAAAGAGACCGAGAGACTGACAGAAGCAGAGAGAGAGAAAAAGCAGAATAAAAACTAGTCATTAAAGGGAAATTTGGAGATGAAAAAGTCTCATAAGTTCAAAAAATGGAAATAGAAATGTTATCACAAAGACCTAAGAGGAAAAACTCTATTATTAAGGGAGTGAAATAACTGTCTGTATGGTACTTATTATTAATTTGATTCTTATTCAAAATGATTCCTGGGTTAAAATTCTCTTTTAAATAATTCAAGTACCAAGAAACCTATGATAACTAAAGTCTTGCTTCGGTCAATCTCTTTGGCTACTACACAAGGGAAATTTTCAAACAACGTAGAAGCGCACTCTGCTTACGAAGTTATTAATATTACCCTGTCAGAGGGGCGAGGAGGGAGAGAGTGACGTAAAGCAGGGTTTAAGGTCCTTTAAGAGAGGTCTCAGGGAGATGGCTCAGCACATAAAGTACTTCAGTGCCAGCTTGAGGACCCATTACACCCACATGAGAAGTAAGGCGTGGTGATACACCTGCAGTCCCAGCACAGGAAGGGACACAGGGACACTGGGGAGTCACTAGCCAGCCAGCCTAGCCAAGCTGTGAGCTCTGGGTTTAGTGAGAGACTGTCTCAGAAAATAAAGACAGCCAATATTAAATTTGGAGGGGACAGGGGACCATACCATGAAACAGAATACTCTCCCCACTGAGGCAGAAATGTTACTCTGGCTTGAGAGGCAAGACCAGATGCAATTAACCCGTAGCATTCGCAAAATATATGTGAACTTTATTTCTCTTTTTATCAAAAGAACTTTCTTATTTTTCCTTACTCAAAGATAGTTCAACTCTGTTATTCATCTAAGAACACTGTATAGTTTTTTGGGTTTTGTTTTTTTTTTAAGACAAGATCTGGCCATGTAGCCATAAGTTGATCTTGAACTTACTATCCTCCTGCCTCAGCCTCCCAATAATTGAGATTACAGATTTGCACCAACACACTGGCCTAACTCTGCTGTTCTTTCTGTTTGTTGTTGTTTTTGAGATCAGGTCTCAATGTGGAGCCTGGGTTTTCCTGGAACTCACTATGTAGACAAAGCTGGCCTAAAGCAACCCTCCTGCTTCAGTCCCCCAAGTGTTGGGATTACAAGTGTGTTCCATCACACCCAGCCCATGGTTCTTTTGTTTGTTTGTTTGTTTGTTTGTTTTGTTTTGTTTTGTTTCGAGATAGGGTTTCTCTGTGTAGTCCTGGCTGTCCTGGAACTCACTCTGTAGACCAGGCTGGCCTCAAACTCAGAAATCCGACTGCCTCTGCCTCCCAAGTGCTGGGATTAAAGGCGTGCGCCACCACTGCCCAGCCATGGTTCTTTTTAAAGAGTCATTTATTTACTTACTCACTTACTTACTCAGTTTTTTGAGACAGGATTTCTCTGTGTAGCTCTGGCCTGATACTCACTCTGT
Source organism: Grammomys surdaster (assembly GCF_004785775.1). Classification (NCBI taxonomy): domain Eukaryota; kingdom Metazoa; phylum Chordata; class Mammalia; order Rodentia; family Muridae; genus Grammomys; species Grammomys surdaster. The sequence goes on along the minus strand of NW_021604744.1, from coordinate 1,943,489 downwards.
AGACCAGACTAGCCTCTAACTTACAGAGATCCACCTGCGTCTGCCTCCAAGTGCTGGGATTAAAGGTATATAGCACCACTGCCCAGCCAATCACTTATTTTATCTGTACAAGTCCTTTGCCTGCATGTATATTACATGTGCCATACGTGTGCAGTGGCAATGGAGACCAGAAAAGGGCACTGGATTCCCCTGAACTGAAGTTACAGAGGCACGAATTCCAGAAACTGAATCCAGGTCCTCTGTAGAACAGCAAGTGCTTCTAACTGCTAGGCCATGTCTCAGCTTCTCACAATGCAGGTCTTATTAGATGATATCCATATTTTAAAAATTCATATTCAGGCTTCAGAGATGGCTTAGCACTTAAGAGCACTGACTGTTCTTCCAGAGATCCTGAGTTCAATTCCCAGCAACCACATGGTGGCTCACAACCATCTGTAATGGGATCTGATGCACTCTTCTGGTGTGTCTGAAGAGAGTGACAGTGTATTCATATATAAAACTAATAAATATTAATTTAAAAAATTCAAATTCTAGTGATGAAATACTGTTCAATATTTGACAACTATTTGACAATTTGACAATGTTAGTAGGAATACTGAAGATCATACTCAGGGAAATCTAGCATTAGAAACAGTAGTTTTTACCATGTGTTCAAAATGCGCCTCCTTAGCCTTGAATTTTTAACTTAAAGAGGCCAGCCTGGTCTACAGAGTGAGTTCCAGGATGGTCAGGCTACACAGAGAAACCCTGTCTCAAAAAACAAAAATGAAACAATAACAAAATTTTAACTTACTTATATTACTTTCTTTCAAATGCAAATTAAGCTACCTGAAAAGTTTATATTCATTCACAAGAGAGCAAAATAAGCATATAAAATGTTATTTTCCCAACAACAGGTAAAATTATAATCTCTAATTAACTCAATTATTTAATAGCATAGATATACTCTCTGAGACTGAGCCTCAAAGGAAACTATAACACTGAGAACAGTGCCGCCTACCTTAGCTCCTCGATCTGTGAAACCCACTTCAGGTATGTGAGATGCCGCCCGATCTCTTCTATCTGGTTGATCATGGCTCCAAGATCATCCATCCAGGGCTGAGCAGTCAGCAAATGGCTGTTAATGGAGCTGAAGAGAGGTGCTTCCTGTTCTAGAAACTCATTAAGAACTTGTTTGGATTCCTCTGCATCTTTTAAAGCACTTTGAATTCTTTTAGGGATTTCTGATGAAATTGTAAGTACCTAACAACACACAAAAATATTAGCAAGGAGATAAAATGTTAGCTAAGTCTTTTCCAAAAACATGTTCCAACAGAACTCAAAGTTTTCCATTTAAAATTTCAAGTTAGCTGGACATGGTGGTGCACATCTTTAATCCCAGCACTTAGAAGGTAGGTGCAGGAAAATCTTTGTAAATTCAAGATTACATCTGGGGTTACAGGTCAGTTACAGTATGAGACAGTCTTAGAAACAAAATATAAAGACCCACCAAACAAAAGATTTGGGTAGTCCCAGCAGTTGGGAGGCAGAAGCATAAGAACCAGGACTTCAAGGTCAGCCCTAGCTATTTATTGAGTTCTAGGCCAGCCTAGGCTACATAAGACAGTCTCAAAAAGAGCAAATCAAAGGATGTAAGCTAGTTTTGTAGGTAAACTACTTGTCACACAAGCATGAGAAGCAATGTGCCTGCATCCCTCGTGCTAGGAGGGCAGAGGCAGCTGGACCCTGTTCCACAGCCAACCAGTCAAGCTCAATCAGTGTGCTCCAGGTCAGTAAAAGACCCTGTCTCAACCAAATGGCTGAGGCTAACAGTGACAGAGATAGACACCAGACGGTGACCTCATGGACCTATTTGTCTGGATATATATTTGTGTGTGTGTGAGTGTATACATATACATATACATACACATATACATATATATAGAGAGAGCTCCCAACACATGGCTCCTTAGCAAGTATCTGGAACACGGAAAGCATACAGCCAGAGATCTCTTGCTTCACCTACTGAGTTATTTTCCTTCAAAAAACAAATGCAGCTGCAATTGAAGCTATACTGATAATCAGCTGGGATGTCTCAACAGTAGACCACTGGCCTAGTGTGCACAGGACTCCGTTCAATTTTCAGCACCACAGGGAAAAGATCTTTTAAAGTAGGCAAGGTGGCACACACTTGTAACCTCAGTACTTGGGAGGTAGAGGCAGAAGGATCAGGCGTTCCATGTCAGCCTCAGCTACAGAGGTGTTGGAGGTTAGCCTGAGTTATATGAAGCCCTGCCTCATATACCTGAGATACATTTGGTCCCCTATATTTTGCTGAAGCCTAGGATGAGACCTACTGATTTGGTAAGAAGATATTCAGGCAATGTCTTTAGACATGTCATTTATTAAGGGATATTTTTATGAGGGCTTGGGAAGATTCTATTCCCAGAAACCAGAATGGACTGAAGTCTCTGGCCTGTGGTGGCATCTGCACTAAACAACATGTCCCACCCCCAGTCATGCAATTAAATACATGTTTTCAAATGTTTTTATCATATATGGTAAACATAAGTCAATATTAGACATCAGAATTAATGACTAATATTTTATTTTATTTTTATTTTGAGATAGTCTCATGTATCCTAAGCTGACCTTGGACTTCTGATCATTCTGCTTCCAACTTATAAGTGCTGGGATTACAGGCTAATGCCACCACACAGAATTGTATAGAATTTCAGCTCAACCAACTCTGAACCCAGCACTATGCTAGGGATATGAGGGCAACATCTGCCCTTAAGTATGGAAGAGACACATGTAAGCATGCATTCTCACAAGCAACACACTAGCCTGGGCACGGCAGCACACACCTTTACTGCCAGCACTCAGAAGGCAGGGGCAGATGGGGCTCTGTGAGTTCCAGGTCAGCCTGGTCTACAGAATAACTTTCAAGCCAGTCAGGGCCAGAGTGATCCCTCAGCACCAAGAAAACTACCTGACCTAGGAGCTGGGACAAACAGTGTGCTACAATAGCGCTTCTGACACCTAAATATGTACAAGAATCACCTGAAGATCTTATCCTAATACACAGAATCTAACTCAAGGGAAGAAGAAAGAGCAGATGGGCAGGTAGGGAGAGACCAGATCATAGTAGTCACAGAAGAACATTCTTGGTACAAGAGATAACAGGAACGCTTACAGTTCAGAAGGGAGGAGGGAAGACAAGGAGGCATCACAAATGACTGGTCGATGCTAGCAGGAGGAAGGCAAGCATCAGACTCCTAGGATGCAGGGCTGGTGAAGGAGCACAAATGACTGGGGTCGTTGCTAGCAGGAGGAAGGCAAGCATCAGACTCCTGGGATGCAAGGCTGGTGGGAGTTTGTCAAACTGACACAAGCTAGAGAGTCATCTGAGAAGAGGCTTCCATCAGACAGGCCTTTAGGCAAGTCTGTGGGCATTTTCTTGCTTAATGTGGAAGGGCCCAAGCCACTGTGGGTAGTGCCACCCCTAGGCAGGTAGTCCTCAGTTATATAAAAAACTAAGCTGAGCAAGCTGTGAAGGATAAGCCAGTAGACATTTCTCCACAGTCTCTGCATCATTTCCTGCCTCCAGGTCCCTGCCTTGACTTTCTTCAGTGATAGACCATGACACGCAAGAGTAAGCTAAAAAACCTCTTTCTTTCCCAAGCATTTTATCATAGCATTAGAAAGCAAAACCTGAGTGTTAAACAGATGGTAATGCTACTAGCCACTGAGGGAAACCTGTTAAGAGACAAATGAGAATAATTTTGGACATGCTCATTTTAAATCTGTGGTGGTTTGAATAGCTATGGTCCCCATAGACTCATGTGTGTGAATGCTTGGCCTATGGAGAGTGGCCCTATTAGGAGATGTAGCCTTGCTGGAGTAGGCATGGCCTTGTTGGAGTAGGCGTGGCCTTGCTGGAGTAGGCGTGGCCTTGCTGGAGTAGGCGTGGCCTTGCTGGAGTAGGCATGGCCTTGCTGGAGTAGGCGTGGCCTTGCTGGAGTAGGCGTGGCCTTGTTGGAGTAGGCATGGCCTTGCTGGAGTAGGCGTGGCCTTGTTGGGGGAAGTATGTCACTGTAGGGGTGGGCTTTGAAGTCTCCAATATTCAATGTAAGTCTTCTTACTGCTGCAGATCAAGATGTAGAACCCTTTGGTTCCTTCTCCAGCACTATGTCTGTCTGGACATTTGCATGCTTCCCACCATGATGACTATGGACCAAACCTCTAAAACTGTAAGCCAGCCCCAATGAAATGTTGTCCTTATAAGAGTTGCTTTGGTCATGGCATCTCTTGACAGCAATGAAACCCTGACTAAAACAAGGTTCAAGTATGGACTTTAGCAAGTCTCTGTGGTTTTTAGGGAAACAAGCTTGATTAAAGGGGTAAGAAAGCTAATGGCAAGCTAGAAAATGGACAATGATAAAAAAGACTTTTAAAATGCCTGACAGACAAATGAATGAACAGATGCCTACTAAAAAATGAAGGGAAGGATTTTGATTTGTTTTATGGGGAAGAACTAGATATGTTCATCTACTGAGAAGACTGGTGGTGAAGCAAAGGAAAAAGCAAACTAAGGCCACTGACTGCCAAGGTACTGCGAAGGAGGTAGGGTAAGCTGGGAAGGAGCTAGGGTGTAGGGCTGCCCTAGTATTGACCTCTGCTGATAGGCTTATGTGGGGTAGAAGTGTAGCACTGACAGACAGAGAGGAGGGATGGAGAGAGTGGGGGTCGGCAGGCATGTGCAAAGTACATGGTACATGCAAACAAAAACATCATAATGAAACCTACTTATATACTAAGAACATTAGAGGTATAGTTCTAAAGGCCAGGGGTAGCAGGTGGTACTCTGCAGGTAAAACATTTGCAAGATAAACTTGATCACCCCCAAGTCTGATCTCTGGATCCCATGTGAAGGTTCCATGCCCTCTGCATCAGTTCCTGTCTCCAGGTTCCTGCCCTCTGCATCAGTTCCTGTCTCCAGGTTCCTGCCCTCTGCATCAGTTCCTGTCTCCAGGTTCCTGCCTTTAGTTTCTGCTTGGCAGTGTGCTTGCTTTGCACGCATGAAGCCCTGAGTTTGATCCCTGGGCACAAAATTTGGTGGTACATGTTGAAAATCCTAACACCCCAGAGATGGAAGGAAGAAGATCAGAAGTTCAAGGCCCTTCTCTGCTACACAATTAAAAGCTCATCTGGGACCCTGTTGTTTTTTTTTTTTTAAAAAAAAAAAAAAATAGTTTACCTCTGAAAAGGTAAAACAGATTACAAATAAGTTTGGAAATGTGGAATAGACTGTTAAATCAATACACTCAGGCTGGTGAGATGGCTCAGCAATTAAGAGCACTGACTGCTCTTCCGGAGGTCATAAGTTCAAATCCCAGCAACCACATGGTGGCTCACAACCATCAGTAATAAGACCTGATGCCCTCTTATGGGGTGCCTGAGGACAGCTACAGTGTACTTACATATAATAAATAAATAAAAACCTTTGGGACGGAGCGAGCGTGGCTGGAGCGAGGGAAAAGAGAAGAGGAAAAAAAAAATCAATACACTCATGCAAGATGCTTCACTTTTTGGTTAGAGAAGAGGCAACAGCATATTGACCACCACAGGAAATCACGTGGAGAAACTTCAGGATGACTGAGGACCATGTAAGATTTCATGGCAAGGCTGAAGACAACTATGATGGCACACCGCTGATTGGCCCATCCTTGAATCAGTCAGGAGTGTGATATCCTCCAAGAGCCTTGCAGGAATGGAAAAGCTGAGGGTTCCCACTGCATAGAGACTACCAGTAGGTATGACAGGAAAGCAGGGAGGTGTGGAGGCCTAACTCAGCCTAACTCAACGCATGGGGTGAGGAGAGCAAAAAGACACACCACTCCCACATATCCAGAGTTGGCTCACCCTAATTAGTTTCTTATATGATAAAACGCTTTCCCTTTGACAGAGTACTGCAACTATAAAGAGCTTATCTTTAGCTTAAGTACCATGTTTGTAGTAAAATGAAACTATAAAGATGTATAAAAGCAGAAACTAACCTTTCAGCTGGCACTCGGCAATCATTCTTACAGTTCTCTCAGGTTTTTCTTATTTTTTTATGACAGAGTTCCATGGAACCCAGGATGGTCTAAAATCATCCCATAGCTGAGGCTGGCCTTGAACTCTTGATGCAGCTGCCTCCTACCTCCATGTGCTGAGGTTGTCAGTGTGTGCCACCACTCCTGGCAACCACTGTACATTGCTCATGTTTCTTCCTATCTGTGCACCTGGAATAAACACTTGGAATGGTTGTGTGTAACTAACTACACATTCTGAAATTAGTCATAAAGCTATTTTAGAAGTTAACTGAATGAAAGTGATATAAAATGCTAGCTATCATAAGAAATTATTGAATCAAAATGATATAAAATGTTAGCTATCGCTTTGTTTTCAAAGATGCAAGTTGGTAGGAACTCTTCCTTAACTGATAGCTATGTAGCAAGGGTCGTTAAAGCCTGTCTCTCAGTCAAAGGCTCCCTGTTATGGTCTGCATCATCAGTGCACAATATGCAATACACATGATGCTGCTTCTGTTCCATTTCCATGGAGACAATTGACAGAGCTGCACTGAGGCTAACACTTACCTGCTCTTCTAACTTCACTTTGCTTTCTGTCATTTTTTCTATGAGTTTACCAAGTTTCTTCAAAGATTTAAGGTCACTTCCCACTTCCTTCTCTATGAACGCAGACACGTACAAAAGAAGCTCATCGTCATGGCTACCTTGGCTAGGCTGCTTGCTTCCAGCAAGAGCTACAGTGTCCACGCCACCTACAAAAAGGGAAAGCATCTACTCAGCAGCACTGCATTACAGGAAGTCTAACAGCCATGAGGCTATAAGAAAGATATGCAGGTTAGCACACTAGAGGTTTAACTGAGGGCTGGAGGCGGCTCCGGGGTACAGCACTTGCCTATTATGTGCCAGAACATGGGTTCAATTCTCAGCACTTCCTGATCATCTGACTAGAACATATCTATATTAAATCTCTTGTTCCATATCCATGCATCTGAGTGTACGTAGACAGAACCTGAATGATAAGGGCAAAGCAATTAATCAGCCAATTACCAGAGAAGCTCATGGGCTGAGAAAGTTTAGAGCAAAGGCAAAATTCTCCAAATCTCAGAGTTTACAAGAGTCATACGTATGACAATACGTAACTTTTCAAAGTTGATAAGGAACCATAAAATGATCTAGAATCTAAGGGTTCTTCTGGCTTTAATAAATATGGAAAATAATATCTATTATTGGAACAATAATATCTATTATTATCTATTATTGGAACATATTGAAAAAATATGAAAAACAATATTGTAATATCTATTATTGGAACATATTGAAAAAAAAACTGAGATGTAATCCCATACATAAAAAACCGTACAGATAAGACTTTTGAAACCATATTTACTTATTGCAAGAGAAAAAGGCAATAGAGGACAACATTTACTAAGCATTAAAACTAGTAATGGGGGACTAGAGAGATGGGTCAGTAGTTAAGAGCTCTGACTGCTCTTCCAGGGGACTCAGGTTCAATTCCCAGGACCCACATGGCAAATCACAACTGTCTGTAACTCCAGTTCCAGGGGATCCAACACCCTCTCTCAGACATATATGCAGGCAGAACACTAATGCACATAAAATAACAACAACAACAACAACAACAATAATAGAAAGCCAAGCAATGCAGAGAGCAGGCAGAGATGACAGTGAACTTTAACCTTATTTCAGATTAGGAACTCTCCTAGTCTATTCTGGGCTTAAAAGCTTATGTTTCCCTATGAACAAGCCCTCATGCTCTGGGCTCTACTTTCTTCCAGTATCATAGGATGCTTTACTAAACACAGGTTAAGTTGCCACTAATACTCTGTGGAGCAAGGGCCAAATACCCAAACAAAAAATTTCTAAATATTTTTAAACAAATTAAGAAAACATTTTTTACTCAATAAAAATCCACTTGAAAAGCAACTGAACTGCCAAGTGTGACAGTGCGTACCTATAACCACAGCACTAGGGAGCAGAGGCAGGTGAACCCAGAGGTTTAAGCCAACCTGGGCTACACAGTAAAAAAATAAATAATAATAATAATAAAAACAAACAAAACAACAACAAAAAACTCTTAAAAAAGGAGAGATTTAAAAGCAATTAGATCACTTCCTTTTGTGCACATGTGTTTGCTTCCATGAGTTTACGTGTACCACGTGTAAGCAAGAGCTACTTGAAGCAAATTTCAATTGCATATCCACTGAAGGCAAAAGTACAAGTAAGCGATTATCAGATCTCTTCCTTGAACCCAGTAACAGTGACCAGCATTACTCCCTCCGAATACCTGATAAGGAGCTGATGGTTCATTAAGACGACAGGTCCCAGTGAAGTCAAACCAGTCACTGCACTAGGTGGAGTGTCAAAGTGTTCTTTCTATAGTTTATGATCTTAGAGAGACAAAAGTCCACATGCAGAAATAACTAATATTTATTACTGTTTAAGCATTGTACAGAAAAAAAATACTTCATTTAAAAGATTGCAGGCTAAGAAACCTTTTTAGCAGACTCTGAAAGAGCAAGCTTCCAAGGACAGCTAGACAAAAAGAACTAAGGATTTGGAGTCTGCTTACTTTTCTCCTCTGCGTTCTTCATGTCGTCACCGCTCTCGGGGCAGCACTGGCAGAAAAACAGGTGTGGCAAATAAGTTAGACTAAAGTAAGTGGAATTCATACAAAACTCCAAAAGGTCCCGTACTGTCGGGCGGAGAGGTCCTAGGCGCCTCTCCCAGGGGCATGCCTGACACTACTGTCACCTTCCCAGAGATCTAGACCACCTCCCCAGCATCCAAGTTACCCTGCCTGGACACTGAGGCCACCTTCCCATCAACTCTCAAAACTGTCATCTTCTGGGACATCGGACACTGCACAGTGACTACCTCCCCTGGGACGCCCTTGACTGCCTCGGGCCGAGAGAATCACCGCCACAGGCTTCCAAGTTAATCTGGCGGGAACAATGTCTCGGAGGGTGGGGGAGTCTATGCCACCTCACAGGGTCGCCAGCGTCCCTTCCCCGGGTTTCCAGGGACGCCTCACCGGGGCTGCCGGCACCTCGCCGATCTCGCCAACTGCAAGCATCCTGCCTCCGCACGAGTCCTGGATTCCATGCACCGCCAGCCTGGCCTGCAGAGTCTGGCTAGGAAACACACTAACTAGGCGACCAGACCAGCCTTCAGAGATGCCGGGTTGAGCGCCACCTCGACTTCCTATCGCCGACTCTCTGGTTCCGTTCTTTTGGCCTAGAGAGGCGTAACTGCAGCACCGCTGTCCTTTCCGTGCCGCCCCCTGATGGTCGGCTGTCAGGACTGCCGCTCAAGAAAGGCAGCGACCCTACTGCTTCCCAGGCTGTGAAGGTTAGCATCCTCCTCTGTGGCAGAGCTCCCTTCACTTCTTTGGAGTTACTAAAAATATAATTCGGTCCGGTCATAGTGATTCACACTTGTAACCCCACCATTTGGTAGGTGAAGGCAGGAGGATCAGGATTTCAAAGTCAACTCCAGCTACACACTGAGTTCAAGGCCACCCTTGACTACAGATAACAAATCTCAAAAAAGAGAGGGAGGGGAGGAGAGGGTTGGGGAGAAAGAAAATACTTTGGCCTCCTTATGATGGTGAACCTCATAATTCGGGAGCAGAGGCAGGAAGATTGCCACTAGTCCCAGTCCAGCTTGATCTGTAAAGTGAGTTCAGTATCAGCTAGAGCAACATAGAGAACATCTGTCTCAAGAAAACTCACTGAGGTGCAGACATATGTGCAGACAAAACACCCACACACATAAAATGAAAACAGCATTTAGGTGCACACCTTTTAATCCCAGAACTCAGGAGGCAGAGGTAGGTGAATCTTTCTGAGTTCAAGGCAAGCCTGATCTACATAGTTTCTCTCTGCACTCTCTAGGCACCAGTCACACACTTGGTATACAGTCATACATCCAGACAAAACATTCACACACTTTAAAAAATAAAAATAATAAAATAAATTTTAAAAATTAAAGCAGAGTCTAGGCTATATTACACTACATAGTTGTATTTGAGTCTGCTGACCTTAGAGCATTAACTTATTAATTTACCATAGCCCAAGAGTGTGGAAATGTACAAGAATTAGTGAAATAGGCTAGGCATGGTGCCGTAAGTCTATAATTGCAGTACTTTCATGGCTGAGGGAGGAGAGTCTTGAATTTGGGACCAGCCTGGCCTGTGTACTGAGCACCTATCTTAAAAAGGAAAAAAAGAATGAATGAATGAGTGAATGACTGACTGAATTAATTAATTAATTAATTAAAGACAAAGAAAAGAATTTAAGGTAGATAACTACGGAGAATAATCTTAGAGGAAGACAATGTAGAAGCCATAAGTCTAAACTAAATAAATATATATGACTGTGGTGATTTGAATGAGAATGCCCCCACAGGTTCATGCTTTTGTTTGTTTTGTTGTTGTTGTTGTTTAAAAAAAAACAAAACAGGGTCTTACCTAATCCACATTTACCTGGAATTCCTTACATATCCTTAAGCTTCTGATCCTTCTGCCTCCATCACCTGAGTGCTTGGATTACAGGTTTATGACTCTCCACAAATCTTGATTTATTTTATCATATTTTATTTTACCCTGAGTTGAAGTCTGGAAAAATATTAGATCTGAAGTGCTATGGGATACTTTAATTTGGTAAGACTGCTACTTGAAGAAAAATACCATTTTATTTTTCTTTATACCAAAGCATTAACCAGCTTTGATGAGATTTTCTTGAAGAGTAAGAAACCCATTCTATTAATATACACTATTAACCATAATAAAAGGCCATAGCTGTGAAAGAAGCTCCCATTCAAGCACAATTAACAACTAGTAAGGCAGTCTCTGTTTTTGAAGTCCTAAAGGTGTTCAGGGTTTCTTGCACATTAGCAAGACACTTCCCAGGCGCCGACGAGCGTCGTCCTCGGGGAGCCGTGGGCGGGCGGAGCGGGCCCCGCCCCGGGGCGTGGTCGGCGCGACGCTGCGCCGCACGTGTGCGAGCCCGGCGTCTGGTGGGAGAGGCTGTCCCCGTGGGTCCCCGCGCGGTGCACCCCGTGTGGGTCGGTGCTGGCCGCCGCCTCCGAGTCACTACCGCCGCCCTCCCGCGTCCGGAGCCGAGCGCCTTCTTCGTCGCTCCGCCCGCACCTCAGGCTCCTGGTAAGTGCGCTTCTCTGCGGCGTGGCCCCAGGCCTCCGGAGAGGCGCGCGGCCGGTGAGGGAGGGCGGCCGTGGTCGCCGCGCGCGCCGCTCCGGGTTTCTCCGCCGCCGGCTCCATCTTTCCCGCTCTCCAGTCTCTGCTCCACGCTCCCGGATCCTTGATCCCAGACCCCTAATTCCCGATCCATACTTCCCGATCCCGGCTCTTCGTCCTCATCCCTGCCGGTCGTCAGGCGGCGCCGCGTTCCGATCACCTCACTGGCCGCGGCGCTGTGGGCTAGAACCTTCTTTTCCCTCTCCTTCCTTGCTTTGCGGTGCCTCAGGCGCTCCTGAAACTGTTGAAAAAGCAAACCGACCTTTTCCCGGTCTTGCTCAGCGCTCCCAGATCGCCTGCACTGGTCCCAGCCTGGTGCTGGGTACTGGCCGCAGATGTTTTACTTGCTAGGCAGGCCTTGGGAGCCGCTGCTCTTCTTAACCCGGAGAAGCGATCAGGCTGACATCTGGGTTTCTCCAGCCTCTGCTGGGTGACTGTGCCGGCTGTTTACCCTTTGGGCCATAGCACCAGCCCTTCACTGAGGGGCTTTAAAATGACCAACACGTTGCTGTTAACTAGTGCCTGTCAAGGAAGAAGAGTTGGAAGAGAGTTTAGTTCAAGGCCACTTCTTTTTTTTTTTTTTTTTTTTTTTGGTTTTTCGAGACAGGGTTTCTCTGTATAGCCCGGGCTGTCCTGGAACTCACTCTGTAGACCAGGCTGGCCTCGAACTCAGAAATCCGCCTGCCTCTGCCTCCCGAGTGCTGGAATTAAAGGCGTGCGCCACCACCGCCCGGCTCAAGGCCACTTCTTAAAAAAGAAAAAAAAATCTCTAAAATATAGCTGTTACTTTGGTTTGTTTCCACTCTTAAACAACAACAAAAATCCATGGCCACCTGTAAAACACTGTGTCCCAGTGTCAGGGCAATGGCTTTATTATTGAAGGAGCTGTCAGAAATCAGACTGTTCACTGTAGTGAGAAAGGGGAAATCATGTCCAGTCATTAGCAAATAGCCAACAGTCAGAATTTGTTAATTTAATAAGTTCATTTGAACACATACCTCTTTTGTTTTGAGACAGAAGTTACTATGTAGACCAGGCTGGCCTGGAACTCCTAGGCTTGGGTCACTGCCAGCTGTTCAACACCTCTGTTGGAGCCTGGTGCAATACAGGGCACCGAGGAGCCTGAGAGTTGGCAGCATGTCTGTTACCCTGACTCCTAGCTGGGGTCGCAGGCTCTGTTCTGCTCCCATGGAACGCTCACATTTTTCAGGTCTACTTTCTTCAAGTCTTTAAAACTAAAACACTTTTACAGACCTAAAGCAGACGGGCAGGCACAGGCAGCAAAAGTCATGCACGCAGCCTGCCTCAGGGACTTTACAGTCAGACTGCCCAGCTCGCTCACAGATGCAAAGGGAACACCGGTCCTTGGGAGTCAGATCCCAGGTCTTGCCATTTAGTAAGTGGGTCATCTGGGTAGGTGTGGCTTCACCCCAGACCACACCTTTCTCTGCTTTACTTCTAAGTGGCTTGCATGTCCTGATACTGGGATTGTTTGTTTGCAATACCAAGGACTGAACCTAGGGCATACTAGACAAATGTTCTGCTTCTGAGCATATCCCCCACAAATTTATTTTGTTTTTAAATATATCTTTAAGTAGGCTGTAATCTGTTTGATGGCAAGACGTCTTCCATTTTTCTCTACTGCCTACCCAGGATATGCTCAATAAAGGTTAGAGCAGATGGCTCTGATAAACTTAACAGTTTTTCAGATTAGGATGTGGAGGGAGTTCTGCCATTAAAGAAAGTAATGCCTGGCCTTTCAGGCCTAAGCAGGAAGATCACAAGTTCAAAGCCCACCCGGCTACATTATCAGGGACATTCCGAGCATCTTAGCAAGACCCTGTCTCAAAGTGAGAACAGAACAGTGTGGTTCATTGTTAGCATGCTTGTTTATCGTGCTCAGCATTTCATGAGACCCTGTCTCAAAAAACAATCGTGTCTAAAGGAGCAAACCATGGTTAAGCAGCAGCAATAGCTCAAGAGTCAAAAACTGAGTAAGAAGTATCCCAGGGACGTGCCGTGGTGACACATACCTTAAATCCCAGCACTTAGGAAGCAGAGGCAGGTGACAGCCAGGGCTATGTGGGGAGACCGTATCTCAAAAAAAGCATCCCGTATGCCATGTCCCCTCTTTCCAGGGAACAATAAATGCCAATGAGCCAAGGTGGATGGCAGCAGATATCAGAGACTAGCCAAGGCACCGTGGTTTAGTTTTCCAACAATTTAAGACAGAGTAAGGGAGCCACTTACTAAATGGCAAGACCTGGGATCTGACTCCCAAGGTCTCGTGTTCCCTTTGCATCTGGGAGTGAGGTGGGCAGTCTGACTGTAAAGTCCCTGAGGCAGGCTGCATGCATGGCTTTTGCTGCCTGTGCCTGCCCGTCTGCTGAGAGTTGTGTGGTCTCTGGATGGGCATCAGGCTCTTCTAGGACCTGATTATTTGGAGCCCATTACTGTAAGTACTCTTCCTCAATGATTGCTCACGTGCTCATATGTCTGCCATGAAGTAAGATCTGCCAAGTCTTAGGATTTGCTTTATTTTTATTATCTATCCATGGCTGTTTCTAGTTTTTCATTAACCTTAGAGGACTAGAATATTTTTAGAGCTCATTTATGGTTTTTAAGGATAAGTTCACTTTTCTATCTCTTTGTAATAAGAATAGGAAAAACTTCCATTCTTAACTCCAATTTCCAGTAAGATCAAGTAGTTAGATGCACACATCTGGAATATCTTTATTTTGATTGCCCTGCGTTTGATCCTTTCCTAAGCTCTTCTTTACTGGGCACAGGTGTGTGCTGTCTTAGATTTTGCTCTGTATATTGCAGATAGTCCAGTTAAGTAATCTTGTTTTTTGTCTATGTCTTTAAATTAATTTTTTAAACATTTTTTAGATTTTTTTTATTTTTCACATATTAATTTATTTTTGTTTATTTTATTTATGAATGCTCTGCTGCATGTTCACATGCATGCCAAAAAAAGGCCATCAGATCCCTTTATAGATGGTCATGAACCACCATGTGGTTGCTGGGAATTGAACTCAGGACCTCTGGAACAGCACCTAGTGCTCTTAACCACTGAACCATCTCTCCAGCCTGACTGTGTCTTTTTAAATGTGGTGATGTACACATAATAACTGGTATAGTGGAACACTTCTACAATTCTAGCACTCAGGAGGCTGAGGTTGGAGAGTTAAGAGTTAAAGCCCTACCTTGTATATTTACAATTATGATTTGTTTTGTATTCCTTTTATCTCGTGTCTGTGTAATTGTGTGTGTGTGTCTGTGTGTGTGTGTGTGTGTGTGTGTGTGTGTGTACACTATGGGAGTCAGTTCTCCCCCTCCACCATGTGAGTCCTGAAGACTTACCAAGTCTGGCATTCTCACGCCCTTACACTGAGCTCACTTGCTGGCTTTGCACCTTACTTTTGAGAAGAGGTCTCACTGAATGTGGAGCTCAACAATTCAGCTAGATTGGCTAGCAGAGAGCCCCAGAGAATCCTTCTGTCTCCACCTTGCCAGCCTCCAGGCTTTTTGTAGAAGAAAGGGGAAAAAAAACTATGAATGATAAAGATCAAGTTCAGATCTTCGTCTGTTCGAGGCAAGCACTTTACTGACTAACTACCTTCTTGCTGTTTTGAGTCAGAATCTCTTGTATCCCTCGCTGGCCTTGAACTCCTGGTCCTTCTATTTCTACCTTTCAGTGCTGAGATTGCCCGTGTATAACACCATACCTGGCTGACTTTATAGGTACTATACAACAGCTCCCCATAACTCTTGGTACATGTGCTTTTGTTTTATGCTACTGTATTTTATCAGTTTTGAAAAGATAATGCGTATGCCTAGAGCAAGGTTATAATAAAATAATGGCAGAAACACAACTGTTATTATCTAACCACCTAGGTCTTCCCTAACTGCCTGGGTCCTCCCTCACCACCTAGGTCCTCCCTTACCACCTAGATCCTCCCCAGGAAGGAATTGCCTTTTGCAGTTCCTAGACAGTTGTGCCTGACTTATTCAGCTTACTTATTTTTAATTTGTTTTATGTGTATGTATGTGTACCTGCTTGTCTGTACATGTACTGTTGTACAAAGATACCTGCACACACCAAGACAGAGCACTGGATCCCCTAGAATTGATGTGACAGGATTTGATTGTGAGCCTACTACATGGGGGTTCTGGGAGCTGAACTTGAGTCCTCTGAAAGAGCAGCAAGTACTCTTGACTTCTCAGCCATCCATCCCTTTAGCTCCTAAATTCTGTTTGGTGGTGGTGGTGCTGCTGGTGGTGGTGCTGCTGCTGCTGCTGCTGCTGCTGTTTTTAGTTTTCAAATTTTATATGTGTGAGAGTTTAACCAGCATGTGTGCATATATACCACACACATGTTTGGTTTCTGCAGAGGTCAGAAGGCATCAGATCCCTTGAAACAAGTTAGGGATGGTTGTGTACCACTGTGTAGGAGGGTATTAGGAACCAAACCCAGGTCCTCTGCCAGAGCAATAAATACACTTAACTGCTAAGCCATCTTGCCAGCCCCTTTCTAAATTATGCTCTTAAGAAAAATTCCTTAAAAAACAAAAAAACCCCACATAATTCTGGCTTAAAATGACGTGTGTGTGTGTGTGTGTACCTTGTTTGTTTGTTTGCTTGTTTGTTTTTTGAAGAAGGGTCCTTCTTTATAGCCCTCACTGGCCTGAAACTCACAGAAATCCACCTGCATCTACCTCTCAAATGCTAGGATTCTAGGCATGTGCCACCAGACCTGACTACTCTCATAACTTCTGGTACAAGCTATTGTGCTAGTTTTCTTCTTTTATACATTAGTCTGCACGGCAATGTCAGAATTACTTTTTTTCTCATTCAAAGTTAATTTCATATTTTATTTATATGTATGTGTGTTGGTGTGTGCCACATATTTTCGATTGCCTTAGAAGTCCAGAAGAGAGTGTCTATTCCCCTGGAGCTGGACCTGCAGGTGGTTGGGAGCCACCTTATATGTGTGCTAGGAACCAAACTTGGGTTCTCTGGAGGATCAGCACATGTTCTTCTTTCTTTCTTTCCTTCTTTCTTTCTTTCTTTCTTTCTTTCTTTCTTTCTTTTTTTTTTTGAAGATTTATTTATTTAATTTGTATATGTGAATCTACTGTTGCTGTCTTCAGACACACCAGAAGAGGGCATCAGATCCCATTACAGATGGTTGTGAGCCACCATGTGGTTGCTGGGAATTGAACTCAGGACCTCTGGAAGAGCAGTCAGTGCTCTTAACTGCTGAGCCATCTCTCCAGCTCCCAGCAAGTATTCTTCTTAATCATTGAGCCATCTCTGCACACCCCTGAGAATTACTGTAATAAATTATTTTTTTAAGGACTCTCTGCACAAAGTTCAGCGTGCTTCTGTTTGCCAAACCAGCCTCTTTATGGGAGATTGTTAACGTTCTACTCTTTCTCCTCTGTCAATGTTTTCTTGGAGCCTTAAAGATGGAAATGACAAGTGTGTCCCTGAAACGAGGGTGCCTTGTTGTGGAAGATAATGACAGCGTGACCCCACAAGAGGAGACAAAGAAGCAGAAGGTGTCCGAGGGCTGTCTGACCAGCAGTCAGGATGGGATAGAGAATGACGGTCTACACCACAGTGAGAGTGAGCCTGGGGCTCCAGAAGCTGAAAGCGCTGTGAAAGATGGCAAGAATTCCAGCACTCGGGTGCAAGAGGAGGAAGTGGAGGAGGAGGAGGAAGACGGCCTTTCAGAGGCAGGGGAAGAGGAGGAACCGGAGAGTTTTGCGGACATGATGAAGCACGGGCTCACTGAACTTGATGTGGGCATCACCAAGTTTGTGAGTTCCCATCAAGGCTTCTCGGGGATCCTAAAAGAAAGGTGTGTTTAGCGAGCATGCTGGCTTTGGTTGAGCTAATACTCTCCTTGAGAAAGAAGTCAGCGATACAGTCTTGTATTTAGCTTTCTCTCCTTATTTCTTCCTAGGATTTATTCATGCTAGCCAAGCTCAGCTACTGCACTACAGTCCCGGCCCTTCCACTCTCCTTCTCTCTTTGCTCCCTCCTCCGTTTCTCCCATCTTCCCATCTTTCTGGTCTTTAAAAAAACACAACTCACCTTGGTTTGTTTGTGTTTTGAGACAGCTGACCGTCGGTCGGCTTGAGCTCTCAGTCCTCAGCCTCTTGAGTGTTAGGAACTTAGGGGTGTACCTTTACATTCAGCTTTCTGGTTTTGTTTTGTGTTTTTCTTTTTTAAATTTTGTTTAATGTATGATGCTCTGCTGCATATGCACCTGAAGGCCAGAAGAGGGCATCAGATCCCATGACAGATGGTTGTGAGCCACCATGTGGTTGCTGGGAATTGAGCTCAGGACCTCTGGAAGGTAATAGCCAGGGCTATTACCCACTGAGCCATCTCTAGCCCCTTGACTTTTCTAAACCCAAGGATTGTTTACACCTGTGATAAAAAAGTGGGCCAGAGTATCAGGGAGCTGCCTGAGTAAGGAAATGGTCTTGGGTTTTGAGCATGCTGAGTCTGTTACTAGGCTTTCAGCCTAAACCATATGCACAACAGGAAGGCCCTCTTGCTGCACTGTTTCTGTGATACTTTTTTCTTTCTGTTTTTCCTCTGTTTCTTTTGCTTTTAATCTCATTCTTTCCTAACAGGTTCTTGCTACATAAAGCAGTTAGGCTTTTTATTCACAGTATGAATTCTTAGTTCTTGTCAAGGAGAGATCTCTTGTAGGACTGTTTGAATAAACAGAATTTCCCAGTGATACAGGTTGTTAATGTTTGTGTGTAGAGGGGTGGTACTTGTTTTGTTGAATTTTTTTAGACATGTAAGGTTTTTTATTTCTTTTTTTAATTCATCATATAATCTTAACTTTTTCATCTGAATAGACCATATCTTCAGTAGGAAGGGGTTATTTGGAGCCAGAAATTGGATATGATCCCATTCAGGTCTTAGGAGGTGTTTAAGGCTCCTGAGCTTCAGTGTTCATACCTAGAAGGTAGAGAATGCTACCACAGTGAGAATCGCTGGAGTGTTAAGTGTGCTCGTGGAAACAAGCTTTCATGGTAGCTTAGGACGGGCTTACTGCATTCTGATTTAAGTATTTTTAATTAACTTATTTAGTTTTAGCTAACTAATGACTGTATTTATGACTTTAATATAGACTGAGGGGTGTGTGTGTGTGTGTGTGTGTGTGTGTGTGTGTGTGTGTGTGTAAGGCTAGAGGCCAACCTCAGGTGCCCTCCTCAGTCACTCTCCACATGGTTATTTTTAAAGGTTGATTTTATGTGTATGATGTGAGTCCCTGGATGTGTTTTTCTGTACCACATGTGCACAGTGCCTAAGGAAGATAGAAAAGGGCATCAGGTCCATTGGCTCTGCAGTTGCAGACAGTTGTGGGCTGCCATGAGGTTACTGAGGACCAAGCCCATGCTCTCTACAAGGGCAGCTAACGCTCTTAACCATGGAGCTATCTCTTCAATCCTTCTGTATTGTTTTTGAGACAGTCGTAAAGCCTCGGACCCACCAGTGCATGTAGACCTGCAGGCCAGCAGACTGCAGGGATCCTCTCATCTCTGCCTCCCCAGCAGACACCAGGCCTGCGTTACCACACCTGGCCTTTTCACTTCAAACGCAGTTGCTTGAGCTCTATACTGATGTGGCCCTAAATATTAATGAACTTTCCTTTTGCATTTGAACATATTCTCTATGATAATATTTTAGAAGCTTCTAGTATAAAACTGAATGCATTTCAGTGTCATTAAAATAAGAGAAAATTGCTTGATATTACTTGACAATAAAGATTTTCTTTAAATCTCTTGTTTTGAATGATAGTAAACTTTGTCCTGAAATTAGAAAGCAAAACAACATCCACTTCTTGAATGCTTTGGTTTTTTTTTCATTAGATACTCTGACTTTGTGGTTCACGAAATTGGGAAAGATGGACGAATCAGCCATTTGGATGACTTATCTGTTCCAGTGGACGAAGAGGTAAAAATGTCTCTAGAATAGAAAGCCATCTTCTGTATGTTGTCACTCTTCCCAGTGATCCTGGAAATGCAGTGTTACCGTCTGTGTATGACTCTCTTGCTTTCTTGTGGTTAAAGGACCCTCCAGAAGACGCTCTCACTGTCTTGACCGCTGAGAACAAGCAGCAGTTGGAGGAGCTTCAGCTTTTCAAAAATAAAGAAACCAGTGTTGCCATCGAGGTAAGCAGTGCAGGAAGTGAGGTCTCGGGGCTGGGCTGTTCCCATAGGGTAGATGTTAACACTTGACCACTGAAGAATATGTGCTTAACAAAACGGTGACTTATCTTACTGCTTTCAAAGGGCACAGTCTACCATCAATAGAGTATATTGTTTAAATCAGGGCAAATAATCAACTTCAGGATAAGTATATCAAAGGAAAAAGTTGGTTTGGTTTTATTCTTACTGAAGCAGGATCTCAGTGAGGGCTGGATTTGAACCTAGCTCCATCATGCACATGCTGAGATTATAGTGATCAGTGTATCTCTCTATAGCCCAGGCTGGCCTAAAATTCAGCCTCAATTTCCACCATGCCTGGCTAGCAAAGTAATCTTTTTCTACAAAAAGAAAGTCTGTGAGCGCAGTGTAACCAAGATCTGCTGTTTAGAACCACAGACAGATTCGTCCCTCCATGGTGGTCAGGCGCCATACCCTGGCAGGGTGCTCTGGCCTTACAGCATCTTAGTCTCTGAGGGACTAAGAGGGGAGAGGAGGGAGAGGGGAAGCAGAGGAGGGGCCCCTTTGCTCAGCCTGAATCCACTGCTGTCTGAGAAAAGGAGAGCTTAGATAACAGGTAGAAACCAGTGCCGCCATTCAAGCTTTTTCTTGTGGAATTGTATTTCCCTAGGTTAGCCCATGTAGTGATACTGTGGTGTTAACTAAATGTGGTACTGGAGATCAAAGGCTTCCTTCATTCCAGTCATGAGCTCTGCGTTGAGTCTCCCCACTTCCCTCTGGTTTTGTTTTGAGATAAGATCTCATGTGGACCAGGAAAAAATGGTTGGTTTTTGTTTGTTTGTTTTGAGACTTGGCATGACTATGTCACCTTGACTGGTCTTGGAACTCAGAGATCTGACTGCCTCTGCCTTACAAGTTCTGGGATTAAAGACACTCACCATCACGTTTATCCAAAAAAAATCTTATAAAGTCTATTTGGGGGCTTTTTTTAAACGGCCGTCAGTAGTAAGTAGTTTCGGAGCTCAGCCCAACAATTCGCTTCTTCAGCTTCTCTACATCCTGAGCCAGTCCTCTCCCCATTCCTGCTTTATCATCCTCCATGGCCAACAGCTGAGGCTAGAGAGATGACCAGCAGTTAAGACTACTTGTTCTTGCAGAGGATCTGAGTTCAATTCCTAGCACCCACATGGTGGCTCACAACTTTCTGAAACTCTAGTTCCAGGAGATCCAATGCCCTCTTCTGACCGTCTAGGGCACCAGGTACACATGTAGTACAAATACATACCTGGAAGCAAACATACACATGAGGGCTGAAGAGATGGCTCAGCAGTTAAGAGCACTGGCTTCTCTTGCAGAGGATCTGGGTTCAATTCCCAGCACACACGACAGCATGCAGCTGTCTGTAACTCCAGTTCTAGGGGATCTGACTCTCTCCAGTATAGACAAAACAGCAATGTATGAAAAATAAAAATAAATGAACAAGTAAACACACACAAAGTAAAAAAAAAAAAAAGAGTTTTTTTGAGAGGGGTGGTCTTTCGAGACAGGGTTTCTTATGTTGAGCTGGCTATCCTAGAATGTACTATGAAGACCACACTGGCTTCAAACTCACAAAGATCCACCTGCCTCTGCTTCCCAAGCGATGGGATTAAAGGTCTTAAACCACACAGTTCACTCATTGCAGTGAACATCTGCAGGTGAAGCTATTTGGGCAGAAGGGTGTAACACACCACAACCTCCACACACCACAACCTCCGTGACAAGTTTTGTTGTTTTTTAATTTGGTTTTGGTTTTGGGTTTTATTTTGTTTTGTTTTTTTTAGGGGGATGTTGCAAAGGGCCAAAAGATAAGAGGGATTGGAGTACATGATGTGAAATTCACAAAGAATCAGTTAAATAATATGTAACAAGCTAGAGCACAGGTTTCCCTGTGCCTTCCCCTTGTGTACATTGCCCGTGTGTAACAGAACTGTCACCCTGGAAGCTATGTGGTCTGCTGACGTTGTTAGAGGTAGGCAGCATGGTCCCATACAGATGACTCCATGTGGCAGGTCTCATATCGGGGGCTTACTGGAGGGGGGGTCAGAAGCAGCCTCTGGGAGAGAGAAAAGAGAGGGGGACAGGGAGAATGAGTCTTTTATCTGCACAAAGTGACGTGGGGGCGGGGATGACACGTGCAAAAGGACAGAGGCAGGAGCTGTTGCCTAGAGATGACACCAAGTCCCTGTGAGCTGGCAGTAAAGATGCCTGATTGCTGTGAAGTCACAGATGTGCCTGATGATGCTAACAGAAGTTTGAACTTTATTCTTTTTTTATGTTTATGTTTATGGGTGTTTTACCTGCATCACATATACCTGGGTACCACATATGTGCCTGGTGCACAAGGAGGCCAGAAGGCGGTATCAGACC
The DNA here is from genome assembly GCF_004785775.1 of Grammomys surdaster. Classification (NCBI taxonomy): domain Eukaryota; kingdom Metazoa; phylum Chordata; class Mammalia; order Rodentia; family Muridae; genus Grammomys; species Grammomys surdaster. Next base: position 1,921,548 of record NW_021604744.1, on the reverse strand, counting down.
TCCTGGGACTGGAGTTTTAGGCAGTTGTGAGCTGCCATGGGGGTGCCGAGAATGGACCCAGGTCTTCTGGGAGGACAGCCACTGCTCTTTCCTGCTGAACTGTCTCTACAGCCCCCGGTCTAACTTTGGTGTTCTGTTTTGTTTTCTTTTGTCTTTTGAGACAGGATTTCTCTGTGTGTCCCTGGCTGTCCTGGAACTCACTAGACCACCAAAGTTAAACTGGCACAGCAGTGCGTTAACAGGGGGATTGTGGAGATTACAGGAGGAGGTCCGTCTGAGGGCCTTGTGTAGTGTATCCAGATGGACATGCTCCATCAACAAGCCCTCGGGATCCGAAATATCAGAAATATCTGAAACACTAGGCAAGCATTCTTGTTGACTTTGTGGAATTGATGAACCTAGCCGTGTCTTCCCTAACTGTGTTATTTTCCTGTTTAATACTGTTAACTAATGCTATTTCCCCCGCTATCAATAGGTCATTGAGGACACCAAAGAGAAACGAACCATCATCCATCAAGCCATTAAATCTCTCTTCCCAGGACTAGAGACAAAAACAGAGGATAGAGAGGGGCGGAAATACATCGTAGCCTACCATGCAGCTGGCAAAAAGGCTTTGGCAAGTAAGTGTGACAGTGGCCTGCTGTCTCCTCCCTTGCTCCTGTGCCTCTTCATGTCCATGGGCTGACCTGCCATCTTATGGAGAGGGTCATGTCATGCTTCCGGAGGGGAGGGGGGTCAATAGTCATTTCAGATGTAGAGTAGGCTGTCAGTCTGTCTGTCTAGTGGACATTCAGCTTCGTATGTGAGTTAAGACATAGAAATTACAGTGGCACCTGAGAGACTCCTGTTTCCTGCAGAACAGAGTGGGCTGAGAACCAATTCAAGAAGAAGTGGAGGGATTATTGCTCATTGTGTGCTCTTAAAGGAGAAGGAGCCTTTCATAAGAGTTCACCTCCCCTCCTAGGGCCATGTTCCCTGCTCTGCTGCCAACATGGATATCTTCACTCATACACAGAAAACATGATATTTTAAGGAGTTAACCACTCACCTGAGTTCTTCTCTCATTATTTATTGTTCAGTCAACGTGAACATACTGTCAATCGCTTGATGTGTGTGTTCACCTATGTTCTCCACAGCCATGAGAATCTCTGTTCACTTATAATCCTAAGAAAAATTAGATATTTCTTGTTTTTTTTCCCATCATATCAATACATAAGATGTCAGTGTCTGTGCTACATGTCTCAAGTTCTCCTGTCAGTGGTCTGTTATTTCAAAGTAGTTGTGCCATAGTAAACCCATAGGATGATGTCATATGGGACTTGAACCCGTTAGGGCTTGGTCAGTATCCCCTAAATGAATTTAAGAGATAATGCTGTATAGAAGACTCTGTTGTTTGTAATGATGCTTCTGGTGAAGTGAAAGGGCTGAAGAAAAAAGCCAGATTGACCCCCTGAAAACAGTCAAACAGTTGAGTTGCTGGGGAGGGAAAAGTGGAGATCTGAAGATACTTCTCAACTGAGATCAAAAAAAAAAAAAAAAAAAAAGTGAAGCTGGGCACGGTGTCACATGCTTGCCATGGGAGGCTAAGGCAGGAGGATCTGCCTATGGCTGTTTGATTCTACAGTGTCTTAGCATCCTTGTCACACAAGCTTGCAAAGGACTTACTTACAAGGGAGGTGATTTCAGCGACTGAATTCCTGTGTTTTCAGTTCTCCCAAGGGCAGGATGTCACTTCCAGATGGAGAGGATAAAGGGAGACTTATCGAGTACAGCTGTGGGCATACTGGGTCTGAATCCTCTCATGGATACATTCGGGGAGGCTGCAGGTGACCAGCACTCGGTCAGCAGCCACCATGCAGAGAGTAAGGCCTTACTGTGCTAGTGTGGTCATGACGATGCAGATTGCAGCAGGCGCAAGCTATAAGGCTATGTGTGATGGGTTGCCTCTGTAAAAAGACCTTCATTTCTTAGGAGAGGCTGTATTTTGCACATGGACGAGGGAGTTTGTAGCCTAAGGTAGCCTTTATAGTTTGCCCTCTTTTTCTTTAAGTAATACTGTCTCATCTTGTTCTGATTCCATCTGGATTTCTGTGCTTATGTCACAGGCACCTTTTTGTTTGTTTTTGAGACAGGGTCTTACTATGTAGCCCTGGCTGGCTTCAAACTCACCATGTCTCAAACTGTCTGATCTCAAACTCAGAGATGAACATGTATCCTTTCTTCATAAGATTTTGTTGTAAGTGCGTTGTGTGGCGTGAAGCACCCCTCCCCATTTGAGTAACAGAATATTTTACTTTTCAAAGAAGTGCATTGGAAAGATGTTTGCCTAGACACCTGAACCTCTCAGGCTCGAGGGCGTTTAGGCAGAGGTGGGCTAAGTCTGTCTTCTGCCATTTCTTCCTCCTCACAAAGGCTATTTCTAGGCTGAGATAGTCATTGGAGAGGCTGCAGTCATCTTTTCTCCTCCTGTTCTCCTGTCCCCAGTTGAGAGTGTCCTGAAGTAAGCCAAAGAATCAGAGAACAGGACTGGAGGCATCATCCATGCCCTGAGAACAGAGCCCCATGCCAGTGTTGCCTGTTCTCCTGGGCCCTTTGATGTTGGGTACAGCAGTCTTTAAAGCTTTCGATTGGTTTTGGAGATTATCTGCTACCAAGCCCTGGTATAATCTCTCGGTTAGTTGATATTTAGCAAAGTTTCAGCACTCCTTTTTGTTTTCATTTATTTATCTTGGAGTGTCATATAGCCCAGGTTGACCTCAAACTCACATAGTGAGTGACCTTGAACTTCTGATCTTTCCAACTCCACTTCTGCCTCCTGAGTACTGAAATTATAGCTGTCCACCACCACACCCAAATTAGAGTTACAATAGTTTTAAATTTTATTTACCTTTTTAAATTGTTTTTTAGCTTTTTGAGTCAGGGTTTCTCTGTATCTCTGACTTTCTTGGAACTTGCTCTGTAGACCAGGCTGGCCCCGAACTCAGAGATCCACCTGCTTAACAAATGCTAGAATTAAAGGTATGTGCTGCCACCACCACCCACCAAGATTAACAATATTAAACTTTTCCCAAGTAGAATTGTGTGTTCTGAAACATAGACACGTTAACTTCTGAATCATAGTGCCCAGTATCAAAAATAACCAGCCATTAACCTAATCCAAAAAAGACACATTGCTTTACCTATTCGAGTATGGTAAATTTTATCAAGTTATTATAACAGTATACAAGCAAGTAATAGATTGATATTTTGGAATTATATGCATTCCACCACTTTTAAGAACTTGCTTTTTAACCACAAACTTCAAAAAGAGATCTGGGGCTGGTCATGGTAGCATACTTGTATCATCTGAGCTTTCAAGATGCAAAGGAACTGTGAGCTCATTCATGGCTAACCTGAGCTATGTAGTCCAAAAGGGCTACTGCCTTCAGGGAGGGAAAACTTGTATGATATATACAAGTTCTGTGTACTTTCTGAAGTAAATGGTTCCCAGACAGGCCTTTACCTACTCAGGAGAGAGAGGCGCAGACACAAGGAAACTCCCCGGATAGGCTCCAGGAAAAGAAAGAATCCCAGAACCACAGTGGAACGGGCTCCAGTGTGGCAGGGTAGTGGCCCGGAACTGTGCCCATCGCTGAGCAGCTCAGGAAACCACTAGTGCCTGTTTGCTTAACTAGAGTGGTATTGGAGTGACGACACTAGAAAAGAGTTCACACAGTAGGCCGAGATGGGAGGCAGCATACAGAGAGTGCTTTTTAAATAAAGTAGAAAAACAAAGAGAAAGGGGAAAGAGGTAGTAAGGAGAAGACATAAATGCAACTTACAAGATAAGGAGTCGAGAGTGTATTTTAAATATCAAATGCAAGGGCTAGAAAAAGGGGCAGGTGCAGACACAAGGACAGCCATAAAGGCAGTGGGAGGAGTAGATACTGAGAAGCAGAAGGCTGGCATATGGGTGCTTCCATGAAGATGGCCTTGAATAAGCAGAGAGAAGGTTCTACATGCTGCCCTGTTATATTGCCTTCCCTAGGCTTCCACCATTTGCCTTCCATATTCACAGAACCTCTGGGCATCATTTCCCCCGTCTCCCTTGTTGGTTGGTTTCCCTCTGTGTAGGTCTGGAGTGGGATGTTATACCTTCCTGAGGTAGTACCAGCCTTGTGGAAATAGGAAGCACATCGCAGGCCTTAGAATTCTTTACAAATGTATTATAAATTAGGGTGCCTTAAAAATGTGGAAAAACACTGTAACTCCATTCACATTTCTGGGTTAAGTGTACATTGTTTAGTGTTCCCAGAGGCTGGAGTTTGTGTAGAGTCCAAAGGATGGAATTTTTGCTTATTCAGAATATTCCCAGCCGGGCGATGGTGGCGCACGCCTTTAATCCCAGCACTTGGGAGGCAGAGGCAGGCGGATTTCTGAGTTCGAGGACAGCCAGGGCTACACAGAGAAACTCTGTCTCGAAAAAAACAAAAAAAAAAAGAATATTCCCAGTGCAGATGTTTACTCTCTTATATATTGAGTATTCCTAGAACATGAATGTTTGTTAGTTGCAGAGGCCCTTGAATTCATGGTCTGTGCTTAGATCAGCTAATAGGATGTGCATGCGTGCTTGTCAGCAGCACTCACTCGTGTCCTGTCAGGGGAGGAGACGTTTGGGTTTGTAGGCTCACAGCTGCACTGTTTCTTGTGCTCATCTGTAACTGCACTAAAGGCCAGTGCAGTCACCGATGAGTTACACTTCACTTTATTATAGACATCTATGATGATAAGGCAAGGGCAGAACCTGGCATTCACTGGACTTGTCTCCTAAGTCACTTAAGTCTATAATTTGGTGAATATAGAAAACTAATAATCGCAGTGTCCAGATTTTAAAGATTTTTACATTTCAGTGCAGGAAATTTATAAAACACACAACAGCATGAAGCAAAACAGCAGCTTCTCCGTACATAGTGTTTCAGACATTGCTTTCTGTATTTATGGGGAAAAAATCCGTAGAAAAAGTCATTCAATATGTAGACTTGAGGATTTGCTGTATCTTATGGCTGCAGATAGCATGGCTTGGAGGATGGTCTAGCATGCTCATTGTGAAGAGACTGAGACAGGAAGGCTGTGCCTAGAGGGGAGTTTCCTAGTTGTTCAGTGTTTGCCTCTGCCACATTCCACCGTCTGAACTGCTATTGACTAGCACAGAACTGTTAGGTGCTGTGGAAGTCTTCCGTCTAGCGTCCCCATGCGATCATGTGCATGCTCACCTCTAAAGCATGCTAACAGTACTGTAAATTAAACTTTGCTCTCTTCTGCTCTTTATGCTGTGCATTCGGACAGAGGTCAGAGCTGCGGCAGGTAAGAGCGGTTGGTGTTTCCTGTAGACAGGTGAAGTGCCAGTGTTGTGATAAGGGCTGAGTGCAGACAACTTGGCTTAAGGGTAATGAGCTAGAGGAAAAATGAAAAAGATATTTCCATTCACAAAACCCTATGGAAATTGTGAGAAATTCACTCCAAGAGCTGAAGAGGTCCTTGTAATATTTTTCTATACATGAATGTACAGACTGTTTCTACACATGACTCATAATCATCATGAAGGAAACTGATTTTCTTGGCATCTATACATACTGTGGTGCTTTTCTGAGGTGGGTTACTACTTGTCTATACTGGTTGATGGTTCTTTACATTGTAGATAAAATCACTAACCTGGTACCAAAAAGTGTTTTGCTTGACAAAGCCAGATGTTCCATTAATTTCCGTACCAGGAATATCTTCTGCCTCTGAACATAAAGGATTTCTAAGTTTGTGTGAAAAGACTTGTTTAAGGACAAAGGAAAAAAATTTCAAAACAAAGGGATTCTTCTAGTTGATTATACAAAATCCTTTTTTATAATTTTTCTTTCTTAGAGTTTTGTGCCATTGAAACTAGATACACTCCTGGACAACCAGCCCTCCTCTGTTGGATAGAGCTTGTGAATACTTGCAGTGTCTGTAAATTGTAGCTGCAGTTTAGTTTTCTCTGAGTCCTGATTTTTTTTTACTCTGAGTAGTTTAAATCTAAATCTTGCATTATTTAAAACGTGTTTCCAGATTGTAGCATGATTGAAATATTCAGTTAAAAGAACGGTTCTAACAAATAGACTATCCCAAGTCAGAGAGAGTTTTTTACAGTATATATGACATTTAAACTTTTTTTGTTGTTGTTTTTAAGATCCAAGAAAACATTCTTGGCCAAAGTCCCGGGGAAGTTACTGCCACTTTGTTCTCTACAAGGAAAACAAAGACACCATGGATGCCATCAATGTCCTGTCCAAGTACCTGCGGTTAGTGTCGTTCTTGTTCTTACATAGAGTGGTAAGGGAAGAGTGTATTCTGTCTTTCTGTGAGAGTGCAGCGAAAAGAAAAGGAATCAGAGATCAGTAAATGACAAATGATCTTCTTAATGGTAATGTTCTGGGAAGTACTGCAATAAACTTTTTAATCCCCATGCTAGTAATTCAAGATGAAAAAGCTCTAATGGCTATACAGGGTATGTGTTTTCCAGAACAGCCATCACAAAATACCAAGTATCTTAAACAGCAGAAGTCAGTCATAATTCTACCACAAATCCAGAAGCTGCAGGTTTCAGGATCAGAGTATATAGACTTTTTTTTCCTTTTTTTTTTCTTTTTTGATTTCGTTTGTATTTGTATGTTCAGGCATGGTCACTAGCCCTGTCTGTCCTAGAACTCTATGTACAATCCAGCCTAGAAGCCACATTGTAACCTGGTAATCTCTTTAAAGGCCTTGTTTCCAAATGTTAGTAGACTCTGAGATGGTGGGTGTCAAGGGCTCTTGGAGCCTGAGGAGAGTGCAGGTCAGCCCTGAGTACTGTACCTAATTAAATAACATTTCAAGTTTTTTACTAGCTTCCTGAAAAAAGAGTCTGTGGCTTCTAACCAGAGCCTCGTGTTCGGAGAGTAGATGGTCCTCCTAATGATGTAGACAGGTGGAAATAGTTCCTCTGGGATGGACAGTTGGGACTTCTGGGAGTAAGCAAGTACTCTGCTGAGGAACTTTTTCTGTCCTCATATCGGAACTATCCAGATTCCTGTTTTAGCACTTGGTGTTTTAAATATAGAGTTATAGATTATATTTAAGGTAAAAATCATATTACTGTAAATTTAAGTGTTGAGTTATAGATTATATTTAAGGTAAAAATCACATTACTATAACATCTTGAAAACTGAAGCTATAAAATGTTTACAGAGCTACATTATACCTCTAGAATGTCTCCCCCTTTACTGTCATAGTTTTATGTAACTTAACAAATTGTTTCTGACTACAGAGGAGTGCAACTTGTGTGTTTTTCCCTGATTACCTCAGTCTGAACACCAGTTGATTCTCTGATAGCCACAGAGGCTCTGAATCAAACCCTGCTGAGAAGGCAGCTTCTTGCTGCTTTAATTTGCACATTCATTTGTATTTTCCTCGATAAAGTTTCTCCTTATTCTCTTTTTTTGGGGGAGAGGGGGGATTAGTGGTTTATTCTGTAAAGTACAATGTGAAAAATATTGATTTTTTTTATTCTAAAATATTTTTCCTTTTTTATTGGATATTTTATTTATTTACATTTCAGATGTCATCCTCATTTCCCCTCCCTAGAACTCCCCCATCCCACCCCCTCCTCCTTTTTGCTTTTATACCATTTTAATTACATGGATGTATTAAGGTCAGTTCTAGCTTGAGGAACTAGCAATACAATAGATGCAGTAGTCAAGGAACAAGCAAGACAATAAACACAAATAGTCAAAGAACAAGCAAAGCACAATAAACAAAATTCCATGAACACTCTCATGGTCACTGTTTCTAAGGGCTTATCAGGATGACCAAAATATCTGAGCTGACTTTCCTGTCCTAGCCCAAAGTCATTTTCTTCCTTTCTTTCTTTCTTTTTTGCCTTTATATTTTAATATGTCTTAAGTCATATGCACAATTGCTAGGCCAATGCTTTTCCTCCATGCCGTTAACCTCTACTACCCACCAGTAACCCCAAGGTATTACTTACTAATTCTTGTTTTATCTTGGCTGTTCTAGACACAGTTGGGCAGCTTTCTGGGCCATGCACTTCTGGCCCCTTCACAATGCGGCTATGCTTCTCTGTCCTGAACTATTCTTATGCACTGTATGTCTCTTCTCCACACTCTCCTTCCACTTTTTCTCCCAATCACAAGACGGAGAATCCTAAAGTTCTGCATCTGTCTGTCACCCACGCCCAACTATTGGCTGTTGGCATCTTTATTTACCAATTAGAATCAGCTAGGAACAGATTCCCAGAATCTATGTGAAGACACTTTTGTACAAACAGTTTTTAAAGGATTAATCAGCTTTCAAAATATAAGCAGCAACACATATACTATCGTATCATCTGTGAATACTGATACTGTGACTTTGTTTTTCTTTTTTTTTTAAAGTAATTTATTTTTTCTCAAATCGTAATTCATTCACACAGGGGTTATAAACACAGAAAGGCAGGATGTGGGGAAGGGGATGACACTGGAGTGTGGGTGTTCAGGGGGAAAACAGATATCTTTCAGAACCAGGTATCGGCTGGGTGAAGGTTCAGAGGACAGGTCACTATGACTCTGCCTATGACTCACTTGTCCTTATCTAAGTTGGTATTATCTGCCAAGGCTACCTATTTACAAGGTCTATGACTACTCAGGCTGGTAAATTTCCACAAAAGCTGCCTGTTTACATTAGCTTATAGCCATCTGTTTCAATGTTTTTCCACTGAGACCCAAGACTTGGTGTTAGTATACATGTATGACAGGCCTATTGCTGATTTTAGGCCTATGGCTGATTTTAGGCCTACAGTGTGTAATCAGGGCTGCCCCTGACATCTCCTCCCTTCTCTAAGTATAGAAGGGCTGTGGCAATTCTAAACTTGCGAAGGCGGGGATAGAGGCCTGACCTACAGTAGTTGAAGAGGACTTTGTAATGGCTCTGGTCCCCCTGTTGTTGTCCAGTGAGGCATGAGGGCCATACCCGTCCCAATGTCTTTTTCCTGGAGAGGGGATACTTTTGACATCAACCCCTATGCAGTCAGGCTTATCCCTCAGGGAACCCAGAGAGATATCTTTAACTTTTATTTATATTCCCTTGCAGTGCTTAGCCTCACAGCCTAAGCAAGAATTCAGATCCCAGTCAGAGGGGGTTCAGGGTGGTCCCTCTCTGCTTAGTCTAGGGGCAGGATTCCCCTTTTTTAGGTTGGGTCCCAAAGTCATTTTCATGTCTGAAGCCTACTTCTTTATTCTAGCCTAATGTCAGATTCCTGCATGATGCCTACTTCCTTGTCCTTAGCCAGTGTCATATTCCTGCCAAGCAGCCCATTTCCTTGTCTTTGGCCCATGTCAGATTCTTGCCAAGCAGCCCCAAAGGCTCTCCCCCTCCCCCCGTTTTTTATTTCATTAACAAGACTGAGCATGTCTTAGGTCATTCTAACAAGAATGCATTCCTTACCCGTCATGGAATATGCATTATCAAAAGCAATGCACTTCTGTCTTAGGTTGGTAAGGCTCTGTGCAGAATCTTACCCATCCTTGGTTTGCCAGCCTATTAATTTAATAACTGTCTGGGGTCCATTTTCAGGTTCAAGCCATGTACTTTGGCTGCCAACATGTTGATGTTGTTAAAGACAAGCTTTAACATGATGGGCAGGAATAAAAGTATTCCCAGGACAAAAAGGGCTAGCATGATCAAGCTGTATATGCCATTCTTGAAGCTGGACCTAAATAGAAATACTGACCTCAGGCCATGGGTAATTTTATCAGCAGTATCTACTGCATCAACACTCAGCAGAGCAATATTCTTGAAATTCATAAGCTCACTATGTAAAGTTAAAACATCCGAGAGGTATTAGAATTATGCCAAATACACTGCAAGTGTCTTTAAACTTTTTCCTAATTATAATGACTACCACTGTAAATTTCAAAACTAACATGAATCCAGTGGTATTTGGCATGACACTCAAGATGGCTCCTTATTCTTAAACTCTGAACCTCCTTCCAATAATTTGAATAGGATAAAGAGCATCAATCCGTTCTTCCAAATGGCTATCTAAATCCTCTGGTATATTCAACATATTAGTAACATTTTTTGCTAAATGATTAACTTCTTGTGTCAAGGCAATTACAGAAGCAGTGGTGCTAGCAATTAATGTAATTAAAGCTGCTATACCAGTAATAATTAAGCCCACTACTCTCTTGCTTCTGCTTAAAGCCTGACTCATTTCTTCAGTACTTGCAAGCTATTTTTAGAATACCAAGGTTCCGTGGTACTCAGGGCAATAAAACAAAAGCTGGTTGATAGACCTCCGTAACAGACATGGCAGATTTCAAAACACTAACACAATTAGAAGGTGTACAGTCAATGCAACTTACATTAAATACTGTAGAAGAAACTAAAGTAATTTTAATTTGACAATTAAAGGAGCCTTAACACCTGTGCTAACACATGTTTGAAATCCAGATCCTGTCCCAACTTTATCTCTTAGTAACATAACATCATAGAGAACTGCAGCTAACTTCCAAATATGTCTCTGAGAATGTCCAGAATCAGACTTCCAAATGAAGACTGTTATTTCTAACATTGGATTGATTTCTAGACCTATCTATGATTGAGTCCGAATAACTGGTCACATTTAAGAACAATACAAGAGTCATTATAACTTCTCTTTTTGATTCTCTATTCTACAAGGTCTAAGAACTTGAGGCCAGGCAGCTTGTCCCATCAGAGGTATAGGTAAGCAAAGGTGGGTCAGGAACATTTGTCCAATACAGCTTCCCAGTCACCACTGTCAGGGCACTCAGCAAGCTCACAGGTCAGCATCATTCTTTGTCCCGTCACCAGCATGTCTCACCTGTCGCTCTGGCAGCCACCATGCTCCTTCAGAATCCTACACTCCTGGGTGTGTTAGAGCTCCTGGGAGTCTAGCCTCCTCTGGGTTTTTCTCCTTATTCTCTTAATGTGTTAGTGTATGTATTTTGAGACTTAAGTTATTAGAAATATGCTTTGGTTATGGTATGTGACTTCACATTGCTTTGTTTCTGTCTCATCAGGGTAAAACCAAACATATTCTCCTATATGGGAACCAAAGACAAAAGGGCTATCACAGTTCAGGAGATTGCTGTTCTCAAGTAAGTGGAGCTCCCTCCCCAGTGCCTGTCCAGGCTGATAGGCACAGCCTCAGCTCTGCTTTACCAAACTTACTGCTTTCAGCTTCATATGGTCTCTCTGCCTTTAAAATCTTGTAGACATGTTTATTTGCTATGTGTGCATATGTACATATGCACAGTAGCATGTTTGTGGAAGTCAAGGACCACAGGAGGAAATCCATCCTCTCCTACCCTGTGGCTCCTTCGGATTAGACTCAGGGTTGGCAGCAGATGCCTGTATCTGCTGAGGCAGCCTGCTAGCTCAGCTCCTGCTTTTCTGTAGATACTATTTTCTACTTTATTTTTCTCAGCCTGAATCTCTCTCTGTTTCCTAATCTATCAAACATGGTTTGGGTTTTTTGTTTATTTGTTTGGGGTTTGGGTTTTTTGTTTTCCTTTTTTTTTTCAGTAATTTAGAAAGCTATTTGCGATAGAGCCAAAAGAATAAGTACGCCTTTCTCTCATTTATTAAACGTCAGCATGTGTCCTTTAGTATCACCTAGGAAACAGTGACTAAGAGCTTTGTGTGTACACACACAGATGGAACAATGGGCCTGCTTTTGAAGTAATTATACAACAGGACAGACAGATGAGTAGAACCCTGCTGGAGCGAGATGGGCTTTAGTCAGTCTGACGGCAAGCCTGGGACTTACTATGAAGGCCAGTCTGCTCGTTGTAAGATATTTAGAAGCCTCTCTGATCTCTGTCCTGTCCATATGATGAGCACATAACAGGCCCCTGCTCCTCTCTCCAGACTCGTCTAGCATGCCCTGGAGGCAGGCCAGAGGCAGAATTGCCCGTGGGTAAGAACTAACAGTTTTGATTCTAGAAGGTGAGATGTTTCTTGGGGGGGGGGACGATTTAGGTTGTTATCTCCAAACCAATAAAATAGCTTACATCAATATTAGAAGAACCTGTGGCATACAATACATTACTGCCTGCTGAGTAGCTTTGTGGGCTTGTAGTAAGAAATACAACTTCCTGTGTGCCCCTTCCGCAGCATACATGCTACACTTTGAATCATGCAGATAGCATGACATCCATACAGGAAAGACAGACTTCTAGGACATTTGTTATTTTTAGGTAAATAGATGCTGCACACCGGGCAGCGGTGGCGCACGCCTTTAATCCCAGCACTTGGGAGGCAGAGGCAGGCGGATCTCTATAAATTCAAGGTCAGCCTTGTCCACAGAGCAAGTTCCAGTACAGCCAAGGATACACAAAGAAACCTTGTCTTGAAAAACCAAAAAATTAACAATAATAATTTTTTGCATTTTTATTTGATATTTTATTTATTTATATTTCAGATGTTATCCCCTTTCCCCATCCCCACCATTAACCCCCATGCCATCCCTCCTCCTCCTTTTTTGCTTTTATGTCATTTAAATTACATGCAAGGTCAGTTTTAGGTTAAGGAGACAGGAATAATTTTTAAACTGGAGCACTGGACTCTCTTTCTCAGCCAGAGTTTGTGGAGGGTATTGCTCTGTCCTCATAGCTTGTTTGCATTTTCCTGTTGACTTTGTGAGGAACTACAATCAACATCTAAATGCTGGCCTTTAGAAAGCACATGAGGCAGTGGTGGCACACACCTTTAATCCCAGCACTTGGGAAGCAGAGGCAGGGGATTTCTGAGTTCAAGGCCAGCCTGGTCTACAGAGTGAGTTCCAGGACAGCCAGGGCTACACAGAGAAACCCTGTCTTGAAAAACAAACAAACAAAAGCACATGAAGAGCTGTACTGACTTCTACATGCTGGCCTCCTGAAAGCATGTTGCACTTATCTCAAGGATACAGGCTATACCCTGCACTTGCTTAATGGACCCGTGTGGTGGGTAAATTGGCCTTTCCCATGAGAACTGATGAACAGGATAAGCCTATTCTGCCACATAGGGATTTTAATTATTGCTGGGTTGATCAGTCCTGGGATAAGCAACTTTTCTTTCCAGCTTCTTGCAACTCTGTTCTACTTCATAATTTCACCTCTAATGAACTTTGTAATCTCAACTGCCATATTCAGAGTGACTTGCTTCCTTTCCGGCCTGCTCCCATCTGAGGTTGGGCCAGTATTTCTTGGGCTGTTTTACTAAAGGCTTCTGTATAACAGGTCAGTTTAAGTTTAAGGTCAGCTTAAAAACAAGATTGTCACACATGAATTTACAACCAAAAGTGTTTGCTCTGTGTTCCCCAGAATTGGTGAACAGTGTGGTCAGTGAGCACTTTCACCTTTAAGAACTAAATACAGCTCTGGGCGTTCGCACGAGTCCATTGTGTGTTGGGGAAGAGGATGTTCTTCAGCTGTAAAGAAAGAGTGACATACCAGCATATCTTACGGCATAGTAAGCCAAAGATTGTTGCATTGTTGGGGACGTTGTCACAGGCCAGGAATTCTACCACTCTGCAGACTGAAGCAGGAGAATAGCAAGTTTGAAGGCAGCCTGGGTTGCCCAGGGTGACCCTGACACTTAAAAACAATAAAAAATTACACTAAGTAGTCAGGCATTTAAAAAAGAAATCATTATTTGATTTCTTTTCCATTTACATGAAATGTACAAAATGGGGAAATCTGTACACAAAAAGAGCCGTAACAGTCACAGGGAAGGTTAGAGTCCGTGGAGCCAGTACTAACTGGGTGGGATCTCTTTCTCAGGTGGTGGAGACACACTGCACACATTGTGAGTACATTCTGAAAACAGCTAAGAGGCTGAGTTTTATGTTTTTAGAAAAGGACAAGGCTGGGCACTCACCTTGAACCACACGCTCTCTCAGGAGGCAGAGGCAGGCAGATCTCCAGGAGACCAGCCTGATCTACATAGGGAATTCCAGACAGCAAGGCTTCATAGTGAGACCCTATCTTAGCAAAGAAAGAAAGAGAAGATAAAAACAACCATCAGGCTCTTTCCTGGCACTAGTAAGAAACCATCTTCCAAAGTCACAGGATAGCCAGGCTCACAGTGTGCTTCTTTTTTACCCGTCTATTGCTTTTGCTTATTTTTATTTTTCTTATTTGTTCTGTTCCTGCTCTGAAACACTGTTCCTTTCTCTGGCAGTGTCTACTGACTGCAGAGCTCCATCAGGTCCCCACTCTGTTTATGCTGAGCCTCTGCTTTTGTGGGTCCTTTTCGACTTTCAGCATCCTCCCTCCACACCGCGATTCAAGGGCCTGCTGCAGCTTGGCACCTGGCAGCCCTCTGCTCCCTGCTCAAGCTTGCGCTGGTTTGTGTGAGGCCCTACCGCTTCACAGGGGATGGGGCACTTGTGATCAGGTTTCACCTAGTACTGAAATAACGTGAATTCCAGAGCTCAGATATTATATAGGTAATTTTAAAAACTGTGTTTTATTTGTATGTGCATGAATACACATACACATACATTGTGTGACAGAGCAAGTCACTCTGAATATGGCAGTTTGCGATTACAAAGTTCATTAGAGGTGACGTTACAAAGTAAATCAGAGTTGCAAGAAGCTGGAAAGAAAAGTTGCTTATCCCAGGACTGATCAACCCGGTAACAATTAAAATCCCTACTAACTTCTGTGTATGTGCACTATGTGCATGCCTGGTGCCCATAGAAGTCAGAAGAGGGGTCACATCTTCTGGAACTGAAGGTACAGATGGTTGTGAGCCACAGTGTGAGTGCTGAGGACCAACGTGGGTCTCCTGCGAGAGCAACAGGTGCTCTAACCACTGACCATCTCTCCACCCCCAGGTGAATTGTTTTCAAGTTTTATTTTTAATTTGTGTGTGTGCCCTGTGTGGGGTACCTTCAGCAGCCAGAAGAGGGCATCAGATCCCCTAGAGCTAGAGTTGCAAGTGTTTGTAAGTAGCCTGGTGTGGGTGCTGAGATCCTCAACCATCTTTGATCCTGGAAGAGCAGCAGTACTGAACCACGCCTCCAGCCCTGTGAAGGTGAATTCTAAAAGTGTACATAGGTTCATTTTCTTTCTTGATTTGTTTACTTTGATCAAAGAGTAGAGCAAAGTGGTCCTATTATTTCCCCAGGGGTTGGAACTGGAGAGGCCTGTGCAACCAGTCCTTAAGCAGCTGTGTGGGGACAGAGCCACACCCCCAGTGCTTTCACAGTCCTGTCTTCATAGACATACATGCACAAATGTACACACAAATGTACATAAATATTCACATGTACACACATAAACATAAATGTGCACACATATATAAATATGTTGGAAGCTACTGGCAGACTCAAGCCAGTAGCCTCTGCCGTTTGACGGAGTACCTGTCACTTCATAGACATGGGACAAATTAAAACCATGCTCTTAGGCACCAAGGTGTATTATGTTGCCTTGTTTCTAATAATTGAAAATTGGAAACAACTAGTCCATGATACAAACTTGAAATAAATTGGATTCTTGGAGCCTAGATAGACCTAAGGACTCCATTTGTACTCGGGTTAATCCAAAGATATGCATGGAAGCCCTTCAAGGAGGTGATGTCAAGTGACTGGCATGGGGGTGAAAGCTAGCACCTTTAGATCTGTATATTATATTTTAAGGGTTTTGGGTTTTATTTGTTAGGCAGGTCTCACTGTGTAACCTTGGTTGACGTGGGACTGACCCTAGGCCAACCAGGATGGCCTTTTTATAGCCTTTACAGGGGCTTTTGGCTTTGGTTTTGTTGTTGTTGTTGTTGCTGTTGTTGTTGTTTTGTTCATCTTATTTTATGTGCCAGTATTCTGCCTATGTGTGCACAGGCTTGGTGCCTGTGTACATCAGAAGAGAACATTGGATCTGGAACTGGAGTTCCATATAGGTGCTAGGAATCAAACCTAGGTCCTCTGGAAGAGCAGCAAGTGCTCTTAACCACTGAGCCATGTCTTCAGCCCTGACTATGTTTTTTTTTTTTTTATTAAAAATATAACGTTTAGCATTTTCAAAATTTTTATATATCAAGAACATGAAGCCCTCTGAAATAAACATCTTTTGTTATTTATTTATATATTTATGTTACTATTAATCTTATTTCAAAACTACCCGGGAAGGAGGCTAGAGAGATAGTTCAGCAGCAAAGAGTGTATGCTGCTGTTACAGCGGACCTGAGCTTGGTTCCTAGCACCCACACTGGGCAGTTTATGGTCCTGTAACTCTGGGTCTAGGGGTATCCAATGACTGACCTCCGGGAACACCTGTACTTATCCACATATACACATGCGTGCATATACATAATTAAAAATAAACTAAAGAAAAAACCTGTTAACAGCAGCCAGTGAGGAGGGTTATGGGGTAAAGAAAGAACAAGACTTTTCAGTGTGCTGTTTGCTTTTCTGCGTAGATTTTCTGTCTAGGAAGACAAAAGACTTTCTAATGGGACAACTCTAACAGCATGGGAAATGCTTGTATAAAATAGCAGGGCATGGGGTTGCGTGAGTCTAGCTGTGCACATCTTCAGTGTCCTTTTACAAGAGCGAGGAAATACAGAGATCGGCTGCTTTTCCAGGGATGAGCCAATGCACTTTCTTCTCCGTGTTTTTGTATTTCCAAGTTGTTTTTTCGTTAAGAGTTTGCAGCAGGGGCTGGAGAGATGGCTCAGCGGTTAAGAGCACTGACTGCTCTTCCAGAGGTCCTAAGTTCAAATCCCAGCAACCACATGGTGGCTCACAACCATCCATAATGAGATTCGATGCCCTCTTCTGGTGTGTCTGAAGAGAACAACAGTGTACTCACATATATAAAATAAATAAATCTTAAAAAAAAAAAAAAAAAGCTGGGCGGTGGTGGCACACGCCTTTAATCCCAGCACT
Source organism: Grammomys surdaster (assembly GCF_004785775.1). Classification (NCBI taxonomy): domain Eukaryota; kingdom Metazoa; phylum Chordata; class Mammalia; order Rodentia; family Muridae; genus Grammomys; species Grammomys surdaster. The sequence goes on along the minus strand of NW_021604744.1, from coordinate 1,904,612 downwards.
TGGGAGGCAGAGACAGGCAGATTTCTGAGTTCAAGGCCAGCCTGGTCTACAGAGTGAGCTCCAGGACAGCCAGAGCTACACAGAGAAACCCTGTCTCAAAAAACCAAAAAAAAAAGTTTCGCAGCATTTTTCCTACTAGCCCAAAATGTTAGCGACCATTCTTTACAGTTATGTGGGTTGCTGTCCGGCAGCACCATGAGCTTTGCCGTCTCCAGTTCACAGAGAGTAGACACCTCTAGTTACTTACATGTTCTCCTTGGGGTTAAAGCCCCACCCATCCCATACCGCTGCTGTGTGCGGGAATAATCCAGTGGGCAAGGGAAGCTGTACCATGCTACCTCCTGCCGGGCTCCCTAAAATCACAGCCCTGGTGTGCTCTAGTCTTCTGTGGGAACTCATGGTCCTTCTCTGCTCCTTCTTTCTTTAAAGAATAAGTGCACAAAGACTTGCCCACTTGAATAAGTGCCTGATGAACTTTAAGCTCGGGAATTTCAGCTACCAGAAAAACCCTCTGAAGTTAGGAGAGCTTCAAGGAAACCACTTCACTGTTGTTCTCAGGTAAAGTACAGCAGTGTGAGTGTAGACCTGGGGCAGGGCTGGGGTGGGAGGAGAGCAGAGCTGGGGCAGGGCTGGAGTGGGAGGAGAGCAGAGCCGGGGCAGGGCTGGGGTGGGAGGAGTGCAGACCTGGGGCAGGGCTGGGTGGGAGGAGAGCAGAGCCGGGCTGGTATCAGGGCTCCAGGAGTCAGTCTGTCTGCACATTTGCTGATTGGGTACATGGTACCTGGGTCAGATAGAAAGGCCAGGAGAGCAAGACCTGTAGGTGTGAGGAACAAACACTGTGTAGTATTTTCCCTGAGGTCTATGTCCCTCCCTGAAAAGCTTCCCATAGCCTTCAGGAACATTGTGTCCTTCAGATACAGACCAAAAGATATGATATGAAAGTGTATGATTTGATTTGTATGAGGTGCCTAGAATAAACATGTTCATAGAAAGATTAACGCTTGCTTTGGTAGAGAGTTAATTGTTGGTATAAGTTTCACTTTGGAATCAGGCATAGTTGCACATGCCTGTAATCCCAGCACTCAGTAGGCAGAGGCAGGAAATCACACTGCCTTCAGCGTCAGCCTGGTCTACATGGATTGCAACCTGGACAGGGCCTATACGTATATATAGCAAGAGTGTGCAAAATGAGTGAATGAATGAATGAATGAATTTGGAGACAGTGCAGACATTTGGGAACTACATGGTGGTAGGTGCTGCGCCACATTGCACATGGGCTTTATGCTATAATAATTGGTATTTAAAGCTGACTGAAGCGTGCTGGACGATGGTGGTGTACACCTTCTATCCCAGCACTAAGGATTAAAGCACAGAGGCAGTGGAATTCAAGGGAATTCGAGGCCAGCCTGGTATACAAAGCAAATTCCAAGACAGCCAGGGCTACATAGAGAGATACCTGTCTCAAAAATGGTAAATTTATGTTATCACATCAATGAACCAACAAAGTCCTTGGGAGGGAGATAAAGGATGAAATGTAGAAGCTGCCCTTATAATGTGCACCATAAAATGTGCTTGGCTCTCCGTTTTTTTTCTTTGGTGATTTGGGTCCTGCAGGAATATAACAGGAACTGACGAGCAAGTGCAGCAAGCCATGCTCTCTCTGAAGGAGACCGGCTTCGTCAACTACTACGGCATGCAGAGGTTCGGGACCACAGCCGTGCCGACGTACCAGGTTGGAAGGTTCGGATTCCATTTTCCAACGTTTTCCTTTTTATCTTTTTATTTCAGGGTTTTTGTGCTTTCTATGTGTTTATTTGTTTTAATTTTTTTGTTTTATTTTGTTTTGCTTTTTGAGACATTGTCTCACTATTTAACCAGACCTACATAGTGAGATGAGGACCTGCCTTCAGGTCCACTGCACCTACAGAAAAGCCAGGTGTGCTACAACCTCTATGACCCTAGTGTTGGCAAAGTGGACACGAGTACATCCCTGGATCACTAGAGGCTTATGTATAACACACACACACACTCACACTCATACAGACGCACAGACACAGTTGAAAAGATGTGACTTAAATTTAAATTTTTTCCCCCCACTATTAACAGTTTGTCCGGGGGGAGGATCTCTTAGTTTTCAGAGTTTTGTTTGTTTGTTTTTAATTTTCAATTTTTTAAGAGAGGGTTTCCCTGTGTAGCCCTGGCTATCTGGAACTCACTCTGTAGACCAGACTGCCTTTGAACTCAGAGATCTGCATGTCTCTGCCTCCCGAGTGCTAGGACTAATGGTCTTCTCTGTTACTTTTTAACAGGTAAGTAGACACGATTAAAAAAACAGGATAACACAGATTCAGAGTACACAGACCCAAGGCGTGTGCACTGTCATCTCTCTTAACATGTGTGATTCATCTTTCATCTGCCCTACCCCCACCCACTCAAGAAAACTCTAGAAGACATAATTAGTAATGTGCAATTTAAGAGCTTGGTTCAGATTTAGATAATAATAGGAAAGCCCTCCAGGGTAAGTTAGAGTAGAAATCTCATCAATGAACACTTGGTTTCATAAGTGTCCAGTGGGAATGCCACTATACAGCAGAGACTGTGCTACATACAGTAACTCTCCTTGTGGGAGCTGGCACACTGGCAGTACACACTGAGTGCAGTCTGAGAACATTGTTCCTGGTCCTGTCTCGGCACTGACAGGCAGAGGCTACATTTCAGGAGGTCCGAGCAAACGCACTGGTTAAGGGCTGCACAAGCACACTAGTTGTACAGCAGTAAAAAGAGTTTTCTCTAGTTCAGCTTTCAGCATCAGGTTGTATTTGTTTGTATGATTTTACAAGGACCAAGAGCTTGGTCTGCCATGTGGCGCTTTTTTCAAGCAGTATTGTAAAAGGAAAAATAGAAATATTTCTAACTTAAGGCCAGGCAGGCACAGTGGCGTCCAGGACAGGACAGGACAGCCTGGGCAACAGAAGGACCCATCTGCTGATGATATAGAGAAAGGCAAAGAGAACAAAGTTTAGGGCTGGGCCGTGCCTGAGCCTGCAGAGTGCTTGCATAGCATATGCTGGGCCCTAGACAAGCTCTCCAGCACCTGAAGAGGGAAAATCCACCACGCTGTCTCAGAAAGTACACAGAAGTGTCATGGAGATGCTGGCTGCTGTGGGACGGAGCACTTAGGGAAGGCTTGTGTCAGCCTGTTCCTAATATTTTTAATTAATTTAGCAGAACAGCCATGTGACCCTATAGTTGTGTATCCCAAAGAATATTAGTGTAAATAATTGCTCAGTAAAGTGTTGTCAGAGTTACCTTGGAAACAGAAGTTGCAGAGTATCCCCAAAGGTCAGCACAAGTTAGTTCAGAGTTTCAAATGATTTGTTTTCACAACAAATAATTGTCAGACTATTTCCTACCTTAAAAGAACTTACTGTTATCAGCATAGGGTTTCTCAGCATATCATTAAACAGAAGAGTAATTGTATCCAGAGTATAGAAAGGCAATGTATGAAAAGCTATGTCATTGACCCAAAGGATAGCCCTTACCTTTCTTAATGTTTTTTGTTGGCATATGTTAGTTACATATTCTAACTGGTTTCATTGTTTCATGTGTACACAGTCAGTGATGTTCTCCTGCACTGCCTCTGTCCTCACGCCCACCCTGTGATCCCAGCTGCTTCCCGGCTTGCTTCCCTGTTACACATGTGTTCTATATGTGTCCCTCAAGTTCATGAGAGTTCTTTACAGGAGCACGGGTACCTTATCACTGAAGAGAGTGTGCATGAGCCCTACTCCATTCTGTGACAGAGTATTGACAGGCCCCCGTATTCTGGGGAGCTTGTGTGAATAATCACAGCTGCTGAGTGCTAAAGAGTGCCACCGACTGTCCTGCTCAGAAGTTACCTCTCTCCCCACACCCCTTCCAGCTTATACATTCTTTCTACTCCCTTCCTCTTTGATGCTCATTGTAGGAGATGATATCCATGTCCCATATATGGCCAGGCATTCACAAACAGAATTCAGGTCTTCAGCAGAACTGATAAAATATGTAAATGCGTGTTTGTGGGGGTCGAGCATATTAAGTGTCATGCACATAGAGGCCAGAAGGGGGCAGTAGGTCCCCTGTAGCTGGAGTTAGAGGCAGCAGTGTGTGATGGAGGTAGGCGCTGGGAATCTAGTCCTCTGCATGAGGAATAAGCATTCTTAAGAAGAGAGCCATCTGCCCAGCCCGATAAAGCTTTTTACAGTAGGTAATGGCCACTGAATCTGTATCATCATTTTACTGCATACTTTACATTTAAAAAACAAAGAAGTGTCACTTTGAGCAGATAAAGCTTATTGTATGCAAAGTTAACTAATGTAAATACTGTTTAAATCTAGAGCAATTCTACAAAATTCCTGGACAGAAGTCATGGATTTAATATTGAAACCCCGCTCCGGAGGTGAGAAAGATTTCTGTAAAGATAAACACATAGAATATGTAACTAGACAGTCATGGGGTCGCTTTAAGTGCAGGTTGTTGTTAGTTTAAAGTTCTTGATTTTTTTTATATCCAAAATTTTAATGCTGTTTATTTTCATGGTTTTGCATATGGGATTGAATTTTTAAAATCTGTATCCTAGTTTTAGCTCTTTATTCATGCATGGTTTAATGTATTTGAAGTAAATTAATTTCTCTATGGCTACTTCAGATTCTCTGACTTATAGGAAACTTATATGTATGGCTGCTTTGCTAAAGCGTAGTATAATAAAATACACAATCTTGGCAAAATACCTTAAGGGTTTTTTTTTTTAAGTTAATTAAAATTTTTTCAGGAAATATCTCTAAAACTACACTGTGAAAGAGGGATTTAACTGATAGTTTTTAAATTTTTAAGATAATAATACTTGCTTTAGGTAACTTCATTTGCAAGCTAAAAAAATGTTTTTGTTTTTAAAGAAAGGATTAAACTTGACAGGACAGGGGCAAGAGAAGGAGAAACTGGATTAGCTGCGGTAGCCATGAGTCGGAACTCTGGCTGATGACAGAGCTAGAGAGACGTACACGCCCTGCGGGGCTTGTGTGCTTGCCGTGGGCGGCTGTGAGCCTCCTCATCATGAGGAAATCCTCTCCCGGAGTTAGGTTCCTATGAAGCACATTGAGTGATGCACCATTTCTGGTGGAAAGTGTGGCGTGGCCTCTCTCTCCCGCAGCTGAGAAGGGTTACTTGGTGAAATGCAGAGAAGAGTGGGCCAAGAACAAAGACCCCGCCTCCGCCCTGAAAAAGCTCCCCGTGAAAAGGTGTGTGGAAGGGCAGCTGCTCCGCGGACTTTCACAGTATGGAATGAAGAATATAGTCTCTGCGTTTGGCATAGTGAGTGCAATCTGGGAAGCCAGGCGGTGACTCAGAGGTGGTCAATGCTTTTCAAACATAATCTTAAAATGACCTTGAAAGAACAGCAAATAAGAATCCTTAGTAGTCTTCAGAGGAGTTTACAAGGATGTACCTCATTCTGATCCTGAAAGCAGATTGATGTGGGAAATGATGGCAGCATTTGTTGACATTAGAGGCACAAGAAAGTATCTGTGGGAAATACTTAATGTAGCTGCATGGGATTTGAGATGTCAGAACCCACTGAATGGTCCTTTCTTATAAGGCTGCAGTTAACCTCTGTGCTCATGCAGTGCACAAGCATTTACCTGAGCACACAGGCAGAGGTCAGGACAACTGTGAGAGTCCATTCTCTCTTTATATTATGTCCCTGAGGATCAGACTCAGGTAGTCAGGTTTGGCTACAAGTCCCTTCACCCACTGAGCCTATTGTACAATCATGTCTTGGTTGTGTCTGCACTGGAGCTTTCACCTGCCCAAGGGAGGGAGTTGGGCAGGAAGTAGCTAAGAGGCTGCCAGTGTGCTTTCAAGTAAAGGGGAGCATATTGGTAAACACAGCCCACATGTGTGCTTAACTCAAGACACCTTAAAGTGCTTGCCCACTGAGCCACATTCCCAGCCCCACATCAGGTATGAAATGTTAGTTTCTTGTGTTAGAATTACCACAAAATGAGCAAAATATCTGGGAAAATAACACTTTTAAGTGTTCAGAATTGTTCCTTTGTCTGTTTCTCTATTCTCTGCAGATACCAAGAAACAATCGCTTGATGTATATCCATAGTTATCAGAGCTATGTGTGGAATAACATGGTGAGCAGGAGAATCGAGGAGTACGGGCTGAGGCCTGTGCCCGGGGACCTCGTTCTCAAAGGAGGTATGCTAGGAAGCACTGCTGTCGTGCAGCTAATTAGGACTTGGACATTTTATCACAGTGGCTTTAAATCCAGTAAGGTACTAGTTAAGAAAGAGACGGATAGTAATCAGGAGACAGAAAGGCCATGTGAGGCCAGGCTGCTAGTTTGTATCACCAGTGAAAAACTATGTATGTGTTTTGAAAAGGCAGCTAAATCTGGGCCTCCAGCTTAAGTATAGCAGAGTAACTTCTGCGCCAGAATTGGCTAAAAGACCTTTACAATCATTAATCAATCTTGGTCTTCAAACCGTGTCTGCTCATGGATGTGTCTCAGTGATGCCCACCAGCCTGGAGCTTACTGCACTGGTGAGCATGCTAGAATTATCCAAAGCATTCACGTAGGAAGTGCTTGCCAGGCCACGGTAGTACTCAGCACTCAGGAGGTAGAGGCAGGATCTCTGTGAGTTCAAGGCCAGCCTGGTCTATGGAGTTAGATCCAGAACAGCTAGGGCTACAGGAAGAAGCCCTGTCTTAAAAAGACAGGTTGAGGGG
>NW_021604744.1:1891997-1897441 GCF_004785775.1 Grammomys surdaster | reverse complement strand
TCGTCTGCAGCTGGACACTTGGTACTTCAGCTCACCTGGATATGTATAGTTTTTAGGAACCTGAATTCATGAGAGCTGTCTGTTCTTAACCTGCTGCTTACTTGTGGATTTGCAGCCACAGCCACCTATATCGAGGATGAAGATGTTAATAACTACTCCATTCATGACGTGGTGATGCCTTTGCCTGGTTTTGATGTTATCTACCCCAAACATAAAAGTAAGTTTCATGTTTGGGCCAAATCGTTAAGATGAGTGTAATGTGATTGAGCCAACAGTAGCCAAGATTGAAAGTAGAGGGGAACCAGCACTTGAAGCTTTCTTTCTAGCACATTTTCTCTGATTTCGAGGATAGCCTGGTTTATAAACTGAGGCCAGTCAGGGCTACCTAGAGAGTTCCTGTCTAAAAAAATTAAAAAAAAAATGTGTGTGTGTGTGTGTGTGTGTGTGTGTGTGTGTAAAACGTTAAATATATTAAATATATATTGTTCAGATACATTTTTTATGGTGAAAGTCTTCCAGGAAGGAATATATTCAGGAGAGTACTTAAATTAGAATCTGCCCCTCTGCAGTGTCATGGGCCTGTGATCTCGGGTGCTCAGACTGGAAAATGGGTTTATCCTGTCCGTTGGATGCCAGTCTGAGATGAGGAAATGAAAAGTTACTATATGCTCCACTACGTCCCATTCTCTAGACATTTTGGCATTACTGTCACCTTTATCATCTTTGTCACCTTTGTGGATGCCCTCAGTGATAGAGAGAGGACTTGCAGCTTCTGTGGTTCGGGATTCAGAGGCAGGAAAAAAGCAGCTCTGAGTGGTTTGGAAGAACTAACCCAACATTTATTCCCCATCATTATTGTCCAGTACTGGCCTGTGGACAATGTATTTTTCTTGGTCAAAGGATCAGAATTCTGCTTACTAATGTTACAGTCCTTGAAATGTTGTAAGTTAGAAATGATTAGGGCTGAAGTCCTTCTTGGGTGATGGGATACCTCTCAACAGGGTTACAGAGTAACTCATCCATGTGGCTTTACTTCCGGTGCCTGTACTGGCTGACTTCACTGAAGAGAAGGCAGTGGATGGCAGCCAGAGAGGATGAGGAAGGTAGACAGAGACTGTCTGCTTCCCTTAGAAGCGACCAAGGAGAGACTATAAGATGCTCAGGCTGATGGTTGCCACAGCTGCCATGAGGATCCATTGATTTTGCCAGTTCCTGAGGAGTTTGTTTCCATTTTCTGTCTGATGCAGGCCAGAGCACAAGTATGGCTTGTCTGGTACTTTGGGCTTCCTTACTCTGTCTCTGAAGGCTCCTCTCCCTCCCTTTTGCCATGTGACTGACCTCCATGCCTAACTCAAATGGCATGGCCTTCTCTCTTCTTGCACTCCGCCTCCTTCCTCCTCTGGATGGCTGCTGAGATCTATACAGCTTGCCTTCGGAGTTTTTCTTTAAAACTCTGATAAAATTGTCCTCATGCTTTAAGAAGAGTGGGGGAAAGTAAGCCTTTGTTTTCATCAAGATCCTCCTGAAACAGATAGCATAAATAGAGATAGGAGAGGTCATTTGTGACAGGCATTGACTTACTTGATTATAGCCACTGACAAGTCCCATGCTGTGTGCTAGAGAAAGAGAACCAGAGAAGCCATTGATCTGTCAAGTCAAGGGCTTAAGAGCCTAAGGTCTACTGGTACAAGTCGTGAAGTCCAGGAGCAGGAGAAAAATGGTATCTGAGGTCTGGGAAGAGTGAGCCCATCAGCCTTTCTTTTGCCTTTCTGCTCTGTTCAGGGCATGTCCACAGCAGAAAAACAAACAAACAAAAAAAAACACACTCAATCATTGAGGGAAGTCTAGACAGGAACGCAAGCAAGGACAGATGCAGGAGCTGGAGGAAAACTGCTTACTGGATTGCTTCCTCTGGCTTGCTCAGCTACCTTCCTTAGACAACCCAGGACCCAGGTCCAGGGGTGGCACCACCCACAGTGGGCTAGACCTTCCTACATTAACCAGCAGTCAGGAAAAATGCACCACAGTCTTGCCGAAGACCAGTTTGATGGAAACAATTTCTTAGTTAAGCTTCACTTCTCCCAGGTGACAATCGTTTGTATCAAGGTAACAAAACTAATTGGTACACCAAGTGTCCATTAATCAAGCTGATACCCCAAGCCAGTCATCACAAAAAAGAAAAGACTGTTCCTCCCTCTTCTTTCTTATTCCTCTCAGTACCTGGAACTTGGCTGGTTCTAACAAGAAAGTAAATTTAGAAGAACCCTTGACAAAGCCATTCATGAAACCCTGTAGTCATGGACGGGACACACCCTACTAGAGGTAGTTAAGCATTTGGACCTGTAATGTGGGTGCATCTAGTACCGAGAAGTTCCTTGGGGTGTGGCGAGGCTGTCTTTTTCCCTTGTCCGTGTACTTCCAACATTCTAACAGCTAACTTGAGTAAAGCAATGAGTTGACTGTATTTCTGCGTCTTGTCATACTTGTAAATAGTATAGGATGAAGTTAATGTTAGTAATAGGAAAAGTAAGAGTCACAGAAATCATGGAATGTAAATCCTCGTAGTCAGGTCCAGCAGTCAGATCTTCAGACAGTAGCGCACTGGGGGAGCTGAGGCAAGAAGGGTATTCACTAGAGGCTCCTAAGCTCCACAGCAGCATCCTAGAGAGAGATCGTCTTAGCATCAAGAGAGCGTGTTCATCTTCCAGACAACCTAAGTTCAGTTCTCAGCACCCACACCAGGTGGGACACAGTTACCTGCAACTCAACCCTCAGAGGATCCATTGCCTTCTGTCCTCCATAGGCACCCACATGCACGCACATACACATACACACAGATACACAAACATTTCCATAAATGAAGATGAAAAATGCTTTTAAATCATGAAAACAAATTTAGTTTGATGGTAGTTTAGAAACAATTAAGGGCCAAGAAGGCTGTGTGTGGCAGCTCGCACCTTTAATCCTAACACTCAGGAGGCGTAGGGAGGAGGAACACTGAGTTTGAGGCCAGCCTGTCCATGTAAGTTTGAGACCTATTAGGGATACACATTGTCTCTAAAAAAGAAAAAAAATATTAAGGGCCAGCAAGATGAGTAAAGGCACTTGCTGTATGACAGAGCAAATCTGGTAACCTGTGTTAATCCCTAGTACTCATGTGAAGTCAAGGAAAATACCACCACCACAGTGCAGTCCTTTCATGTCCGCATGTGCCCTGTGCCCACGTACAGAACGACTCTCTTACAAACACACACACACATTCACTCTGAGCTAGCTGTGGTGGTCCATGGCTTGGGAGGCAAAGGCAGGTGGATCTTAGTTTGAGGCTAGCCTGGTCTACAGAGCTAGTTCCAGGATAGCCAAGACTACACAGAGAAACCGTCTCTCTAACAATTAAATAAATAATTTGTAAAACAACAACAAAAATAAGGAGTCAGGAGTTACTGTTGAAACCTCTTAGCCTGGGGCAAAAGGAAAATGTCGAAGGAAGGACATTGAAGGAACCAGAGTCAAATGAAATGCCTGACAGTTCCAGTGCTTGTGATGTGGAAGACAGCTAATCTACCACGTTCCAGAGAAGTCAAGGGAGCACACAGGAAAACAAACCTGTTTGCAGTAGGAAGAACCTTCTAATATGTGCCTCACATAATAGCTCCTCACAGATGAAGTGTAAGGGGATATTAGAAAACTCTCCTGAGGGCTAAGGTGACCGACCAGGTGGTTGCCTGAGTCTCCTATTTCTAAACATTTAGAGTCACTGTGTGTAAATTGTACTTAGAAAGTCCATGTGGCCTTTTGAAGTTAGCTTGGAAACTTTATGCCACAATCCTGTAGCTGAGTACATACATTAAACTACAGGGTAACTGAAGTAAAACTTGTAGGCCCGGTTACATTGCTAGAGTTAACTGACTTTGTTGGGGCAGTCTGACCAGACTTGCCTGGTAATGATTGTTTCTAGTGGTGTTAGTTAAATGACAGTTCAAGGTAACCTGCTGACAGACTTCGTTCCAGTTAACTGTGTTTTGCATTAGTTAGGGAGGCCTACAGGGAAATGCTTGCCGCAGACAACCTTGATATTGACAACATGAGACACACGATTCGAGATTACTCCCTATCGGGGGCCTACCGAAAGATCGTCATCCGGCCTCAAAGCGTCAGCTGGTGAGTGAGAACTGAAGCAGAGTTGGGGTGTTCTTAAGAATCACAAGTGTTGCCGGGCAGTGGTGGCGCACGCCTTTAATCCCAGCACTTGGGAGGCAGAGGCAGGTGGATTTCTGAGTTCGAGGCCAGCCTGGTCTACAGAGTGAGCTCCAGGACAGCCAGGGATACACAGAGAAACCCTGCCTCGAAAAACCAAAAAAAAAAAAGAATCACAAGTGTTTGTGTTGTGTGTGTGTTATAGCTAGGTTTCTGTGCTCAGAACCCAGATACAATGCTCCATAGCTGTCACCTGTCCTTATTACCGCTGCTACCACTCACTGCCACCAGTTTTTGTTTTTCTAGTGTTCAACAAATTAGAGTTGGCTACAATTGTACAATGAAAGTTACTTCTCTTACATTTTGCTGGAATCCCTGACTTACTGAACAGATATACAGAAAAGAGCTTTCTTGCCTTCCTCTGTAAAACTTCCATTTGCTTCTGGAGCTAGAAAGATGGCTCAGTGGTTAAGAGCACTGGCTGCTCCTCTAGAGGATCCAGATTCAGTTTCCAGCACCCACATGGCAGCTCACAATGGTCTGTAACTCCAGTCCCAGGGGATCCACACCCTTTTCTGACCTCCTTGGGCACTGCACACCTGGTGCACAGACACACGTGCAGGCAAAGCATACGTACATTCAAAATAAAATTAGAATTAAAAATTATATTTTAAGACACATTTGATATTTATACTATTTCCTCAAGTATTTTCTTTTTTTTTTTTTTTAACTTTAAAACAAAATCCTGAACTAGTTGCCCATTTCCAGGAACTTCTCTTTCCTGCTTCTTTTTCTTTTTCTGGGATGAAGTTGGTAGAGTTGGAGTTTACTGTCCACACTCTGGAGAGCAGTCCCTCACAGGAGAAGGTGATGGCAGTGGTGCCCACTGTGGAGGAAATGCCATGGTTACTTCCACCTTATACAAAGTGATGCCTACCATTCTAGGGAAACAATCCGCATCCTTTCCACAGACCAGTGCCATTTGTCTTCTATAAAGCACTGTGGTGGCAATTGTCACACATAAAATCTTCCTCTTCTGTTCCTGGGGAGGCCTGCCTATATGCTTTCCTTGTTCAACAAATGGGGAAGACGGAGCCTTGTGCTGCTTCTGATGTTCATTCATGGTCACTTCTCTGTTTCTGATGTCCATTCCTGCTCATCTCTCTGTGTTTCTGATGTCCATTCATGCTCACCTTTCTCTGTTTCTGATGTCCATTCATGCTCACCTCTCTGTGCTCACCTCTCTG
>NW_021604744.1:1836755-1891987 GCF_004785775.1 Grammomys surdaster | reverse complement strand
CACCTCTCTGTGCTCACCTCTCTGTGTTTCTGATGTCCATTCATGCTTACTTCTCTGTGTTTTGAAGGGAAGTTGTTGCATATGATGATCCTAAAATTCCACTTTTCAACACGGATGTGGACAACCTAGAGGGAAAACCACCGCCAGTCTTTGCTTCTGGTAAGTCAGCACGATGTGAAGTGTTTTCTTGTGGGTCTGTGCGTGCACAGCACATCACATACATGTGAAGTTCAGAGGACAATTTTAGAGGGTTGGTTCTCTTCGCCCTTTTGGGGGGTGTCCTTTTGGTGGAGTCCTGTGATCTTTGGTCCACCTGCAGCTATCTTCGGTCTTTAATGGTGGTCTTTTTTCTTGCCTGGCAGAAGGCAAATACAGGGCTCTGAAGATGGACTTTTCTCTTCCTCCTTCTACTTACGCCACCATGGCCATTCGAGAAGTGCTCAAAATGGACACCAGCATCAAGAACCAGACCCAGCTAAACACAAGCTGGCTGCGATGAGATGGGGCAGGCCTGCCTCTGACCTCCTGCTCTGGTCTTTTTTAAGTGCTGACTCATGTTTGGAATTTGAAACTTTTATAGTAAAGGATTATTTGTATTTTGTAAAGTTTTTATCAGCTTAAATACTTTGCAATATTTGTACACCCACACATCCTGAGGATCCTAATTATAGCTCAGAAAATATAAATTGGTCAGAATATCCATTAGGTGCTCAAATTCTAGTACGGTATCAGCTCTGCAGCTTTATAACAGTAAAGGGGGCTTTGGTTTAAAGTTGTAGTTTTAGGTTTTGCTGCGCACCTGAAGTACAAACAAGAATCTTATGAGTTCGTGATAGGGTTGCACAATGGTTCATGTCAAGAGCAAATGCAGCGGACAGATCTTGACTGGAAATTAGCAATTGCACACTTAACACACAGTACTCATGTTGGTTTCAATGATAACAAGACATCCACAGGTTAAACACAGCATGGTTTTGTTGTGTGACTATGCATTAGATTCAGGTAAGCATTTATATACATCTTAGCTTGCAGTGGCTTTTTTTTTGGTTTTGTTTTTTGTTTTTTGGGGTTTTTTTTTTTGTTTTTGTTATTGTTTTTGGTTTTTCAAGACAGGGTTTCTCCGTGTAGCCCTGGCCATCCTGGAACTTACTCTGTAGACCAGGCTGGCCTCGAACTCAGAAATCCACCTGCCTCTGCCTCCCAAGTGCTGGGATTAAAGGCGTGCGCCACCACTGCCCGGCTTTACAATGGCTTTTATGATTAGTCTGTCAGCATTTTTCAGGGGAGGCCTCCCCTTGATATAAGCCTGTAGCTTTTATTGGGTACAGTCTGGTTTTACTCGAGGTGCCTTTTACTTTCAGAACCCTTTCCACTGGCCTCAGAAGTAAACAGTGATCACAAAGAAAATCTGGAAAGCTTAGAAGGGCTCTTAGCTTCATCTGCATCACTGACCCTCTGTCAACAGCTGCTTACAAGTTTCCATTATGGGCAGTGAAAATCCCTCCTCTGGAAGGATGGATATGCCTTTCTGAAATTGTGGAACATGACTCTAGCCAGTTTTACTTTCTGTTATTTCTAAAAGCAAATGTAATATTTTTAAGAACTCCTTTCTACTAATTATGTAAATAAATCAAATAAATATTCTAAAACTGAGTGCATGTAAGAATCTGGTCCCTGGCTAAAGGGCAGCTCGGTAAGTGGACAGTCTTCAGCAGGGTGGCATAGCCGTGTCTCCATCAGGTATGGGGTGTGAGACTCACAGACAGTACTGGGGTGATTGATTCATGATCTGGACTCGTCATTCCTCCCACAGTGTCGCTCCCTGGCCTCTCAGTGTGTTTTCTGGAGTGAAGGAAATGCCTGGAGACAAGAGCCCTTCATCTTGCTTCTCCATCTCTAGGGATATTCCAGAACCATTGCTTGGTCCTAGGGGCCTGGAGTCTGTTTCTCTGGAAGTCTGGAAACTGTTGCTGACCCATTGTCCTTAGAACAAGTGGCAGGGAAGCTTCTGAGGCCTGGACTTGCCTAGTTCTTGGAAATAGAGATTTAAGCCCAGTCTCCTGAACTGCCAATTTGAAGCCTGTCATGGTGTTAGCCTAGCCTTCTCAAAGCAAGAAGTTAAAAAACTCTAAGTAGCTTCAGGAAGTCCTGAAACTGACCAGATTCATAGGAGCAGAGGTGCCAAGAGGTCTCAGACAGGCTGAGCTGCAAAGAAGACTCTGAGACCAGACCAGCTGCCTGGAAGAAGCAGAAACCAGCTGAGCTGCCTGGAAGAGGTGTAGAGCAGAGGTACCTGGAAAGGACACTCTGCAACCTACTGAGCTGCCTGCAGGCTATGCAGTGTCCCCAGCTTTGTGAGTTGTCACTTGTGCTAAGGTGAGCTTTGGTGATGCAGCTGTCTTTGAATCATTTCTGATTCTGTAAGTTACCTCTCACCTGTAGTCCTGTAACTCGCTGGTTCACAAAGTTGGACGTCAGTGGACGAGTAAATGTACACTGAATCTCCAGTGAAAGCATGACATCACAAGCAACTGGAGCATTAAGGCATGCCAGACTGAGGGAAGAATAACAGCAGGAAGTGAGGACCAAGAGGAACACAAAAATAACAGACCCTTATAGGCAGTCAGACAACTCATGAAGAGAGTTCCAATTTGTGAGAGATGCCAATTTGTACACCCAGAAGATGCATCTATTAGGCAGAAGGATGTCAGTGAGCGTTTAACTGGACTGTGGATCTGGCTGCAAACTGAAAAGAAGGATCATCCAGAGGACAAAGGGCAGGAAGTAGCTCAGCATCAAGACAGCAGAGGGAAGGCTTAATGCCAAAAAGGGGAACATAAAGAGTGGGAAAATAAACAGTAGACCACAATTTCCTCAACAATATGACACACCAAGTATCAAATGTGTCTGATTGCCTTGCCATGAGAGTTCAGTCTAAAATCTTCCAACAGTAGAAGCTGAACAACCATACTTAGTATGGTACAAGTATCAAGCACATTGATTCAGATTTCTCAATGACAAATGGTGGTCAGTACACAGTGGTGTCTTCAGCATGTAATAAGAAAATCTGAGAACCTACAATTATAACACATAGGAGTCCCTCTGGTGCCCTCTGAGAGTGCAGCAGGACATGGCAAGAGATCCAACAAATTGTATCTAGCCACCATTTGACCCAGAAACCAAAAGGAAAACTATTAGTAAAGAGGAAGGAACGAAATGTAATCAATATATCAATATTGAGAGAGATTAAGGTAATAACTGTATTGAAAGACATTACAATATTAAGCATGATGTCTCCACTGTAGAGGGGAATACTGACCTGAACACTCATTAATATGGGGGCAGGAATTGGGACGTATGCCGAATTAATGAGTCTTGGTCAAACTGTGGTTTGGTTTATCATTATCTCAGGACTAGTCAGGGGGAACCCTGTTGTGATAAGGGTCACTGCTGCCTAAGCAACAGTGAAGACTGTCCACACAAAATCTTTATCAGATCTGTAGCTCCTAGGATTCAAGGTAATGACACAGGAGGCTGACAAAGTGAGCAAATTCAAAATGGAGGCAGAGATGCCAAGTGTTTAATTCTGATTAGTTACCCATTAGACCTAAGTGAAGACAGAGATGCCAAGTGTTGACCTGTTAGACCTAAGTGGAAAGTCAGTCCCTTTAGGGAAGTCTCCTTTCAAGTCTTTGTTATTAAACCCACACCACCTAGGCTCTGATGTCCCCCCAGTGTCCTACAGTATAATTCTGTCCACAGAGCTGGTGTCAACACTGCTCCTATTCCAAATTCATCACATGCCCAGATTTCTTCTTATCAACTTGTTTTCCGTCAGGAATTCCTATAGCTCCCACCCTCAGATGTAAAAGTGTGAGAGTAGCTCACAGCACAGGGAACAGCACCATTGTCAGGTTTATTATACAGTATGTACTTCAGGGATAGCCAGACTGAAGGGGTGCATAAAGAAAGTTAGAGGGAGAAAACTAGAATTTCCAGACAAAGCAGCACCTCAGTGTAGTCACTAGGCCCCATAGTCTAGAGGTTTTATAGAGGTTCTGCCACAGAGGCATGAATGACCAAATTCTGATGTTGGCTTCCTTCTTGCTTCCTGAAGTGACACTGAAACTCTAGTCCTCCCATCCTACACTGGCTAGTTTCCCTGGCAATTAGGCCAATGCTGTGGTCATCTAAGAACCTGGAGGGGACTTTTTATGAATAACTTTGTTTTTCTTCTATGTCTGTATTTTGCCTGCATAGATGCCTGTGTATCATATGTGTACAGCGCTCATGCTGGCCAGGAAAGTCAGCCCCTCTAGAACTAGAGTTGCAGGCAGTTATGTACTACAAATGTGTTGGGTTGTAGTATGTGTGGGACCTATTGTTGGGTGGATGTGTGGGTCCTGTGTCTGTCTCAACAAGTGGCTAGGGCCTCTCATGGGGACAGAGGTGCGGGAATTTGACTGTGCTCACTCCACGCTGGTGCCTGGCGGGCATCGGGGTATGTGAATCCATGGAACTCTACTCGGGGCTAGGAAGCAGTCTGAGGTCCTGCGGGGAGTTGCAGCTCTTGGTTTGGGGGTCCAGCCAAAAGGCAGGCAGGAACTGGCTGGTTCTCAGTCCCTTGGGCTACCAGGCACTGCTGGAGTGGGCCATGGAAGGGCCAAGAACGAAGTGAGGGCATATGGGCTAAATTTGCCCGCAGCCAAAGTGGGGAAGGGGAGAAGCTGTGTCCCTCAGAGAGTAGAGTTCTTGGTGGCTGGCTTGGCTTGGGTGGCTGGGTTGGTGGTCTCCAGCAGTTGGGAATGCAGAGAGTTCTTCTACCAGAGATTAGACAGAGGCTCTGTGGATAAAGACCTGTTCCACTAGTTCCTATGTTAGATTCCAAGGAAGGAAAATAGTCCATGGTCTTAAGATGTTTTTTTGTCATGGCAGAAAATGGATGAAAACTATATCCATTATTCTCAGGGTGGGTCTGAGGTTAAATACCTTTTGCAAGGAGGAGGGTCTGGGAAGGAATGTTTAATTGGCTATGCCCCTCTGGCCTTTAGGTATCTCATTAATATGGAGGCTATGTGGCCTGTAGTCACGCCCTCTACCTGTGGAGGGGCTAGGGGCCATTGTCCTGAGCCTGTCTGTGGCCTCGTGTCAGGAGCCTGTAGTCTGGGAGCATGGCGAAATTCATGCTGTCCCTTAGGATCACCTGGGGTCTCCGGTGATTTCTAGCCAGTGCTCAACCAGAAATCATGCTATCCTTTCACGGTTCTACACAAGTGGGTGCTGGGAATTGAATCCACAGCCTCTGGAAGAGCTGTTAGTGCTGTAAGCACTGAGCCATCTCCCTAACCCCCAGCAGCTGTTTCTTGTCATTTACAAAATTCAAGTGTTTTAGGAGCTCTGTGCCAGAGTTGAAAAAGACCAAATGCACAGTTTTATTATAAATTCTAACATCACAAAAATGTTAATCATGATAAATGCTGTGAAGAAAATTCAACAAGTAAGAGAATGGGGATGGGGAGGAAAGGGTTGTGGTTTTAGCCGAGCCATTCAGCAAACCTCTCTGGGGAAGATGCCATCCCAGGAGAGAAGGAAGAGCTGAGCTAGAGGCCCTGGGAGGAAGTGTGCTCAGTCTGCTGGGGCACAGAGAAATGTTTTAGGTATAAATGTATAAATGGCAGGCTGGCAGGGTGGTTCTGTGGGTGACAACTCTTGCCACCAAGCCTGGTGACTAGAGCTTGTCTCCATCAGATTTCCTGTAAGCAAATCTGTGGGCATTTTCTTGATATGGAAGGGCCAGCCCAAGGTGGGCAATGCCACAACTGGACAAGTCCACCTAGTGTAAGGCAGGTGATATAAGAAAGCACGTCACAGAGAGCAGGCCAGCAAGCAGTGTTCTTCCATGGCTTCTAGTTCAGTTCCTGCCTCAGGATTTCTGCCTTGAGCTCCTGCCCTGCCTTCTGTCATGAGGACTGTGAGCTGTCAGATACAGTAAACCCTTTCCTTCTGATCTCCTGCCCTGCCTTCTGTCATGAGGACTGTGAGCTGTCAGATACAGTAAACCCTTTCCTTTTGAGCTGCTTTTGGTCATGGTGCTTCTCACAGCAATAGAAAGCAAACTAAGGCATGGAGAGTGTTAGTGAGGCCTTGGAAGTCGGGATTTCCAGTTGAGGTCAAGAGAAAACAGTGGTTGTCACCAGAGCATCACAGGAGGATACTCCCTTAGCACCACAGACAGTCATAGAGACTTTTTTTTTTTTGAGACAGGGTCTCATTTAACCTAAAGTTAAACTCCAACTCAGTGTGTAGCTGAGGACGATCCTCCTGCCTCCACTCTTCTTTCTTTTTATGGGGGAGGGAGAGGGAAAGGGAGTTGGTTTGGTTTGCTTTTTCAAGATAGAGTTCCTCTGTATAGCCCTGGCTATCCTGGAACTCGATTTGTAGAGCAGGCTGGCCTCAAACTCAGCCTACCTCTGTCTCCCAAGAGCCAGGATTAAAGGTATGTGAAACCATGCTAGTCCCTATGTTTTATTTTTTAATTTTGTGTAAGCTGTGTGTTCGGTATGTGCACCTGAGTGCAGCAGCCAGAGGAGTGGAATCACCCTGAACCCGCAATTCTGGGAGCTGGGAGCTACCTGACAACAGATGCTGGGAATGTAGTCATACACATGCCATAGGCTGTGTGGAGCCAAGAGGACGACATATGGGCCCCAGGGATCAACATCGGGCCATGGAGCCTGTGAGGCGAGCACGTGGGACCCCTTGTGACATCTCCTTCTTTTCCATTTCTTGAAGAGCTTTCTACCTTTGTTCTCCTTTTGCTTGCATACACAGCAATGAAAATGGCACAGAAATCTCTTATATTCTTAAAGGCATCACGCTGACTAACAAAGGTATAGACAACAATAATAATGAACATGATTGTTAGATTAATCTATCAAAGAGGAAAAACTATTTGTGTTGGTGAAGGATGCTATAACCCAGTACCATAGACAATAGAGTAAAGGGTGTGAAACCATGCTTGTCCCTATTTTTATTTTTAATTTTGTACATGCTACTCTACCATGGGGTAGAGTGTAGGAGCAGCTGGGGATGGGGAGCAAATTGTTACTTGTCTGGCCTCAGTGAGAGAGGAAGCACCTAGCCTCGAAGTGACCTGAAGTACCAGGTGGAGGATACCCAGGGGAGCCCCACCCCCTCAGAGGAGAAAAGGATGGAGGAGGGGGAAGGATTGTGGGAGGGAATAACCAGGAGGGGGGCCAGTGAGGGGGATATAAAGTGAATAAGTAAAATGTAAATTTTTAAAAAATGACAGGCGACATAAAAAAGTCACTGATCCCATTCTATGGGCTCCACCCTGTGGCCCCATTAACTGCCTCCCAAAGACCCCTGCACGCATTTCAGAGAACATACATATTCAGTCTACAATACTTTATAGGAAGTGTCAGCTAGCATAACATTAATATTTAAAACATATTTAATACATTCCAACCATTAAAGGTTAATGATCTGCTGAATACATCTTGAAATTCCATCAGCTCCCACAGGAACTCCTTCCTTGGAGATAGTTATCCACTTCCGATGTCTGAGGTAGTGAGCTGTATCATTCCAGCCAGAAGCCTTGATTGGCATACATCAGTTTCATTTAATATCTGATCTGCTTTTCTAAAATTAATGTAGAAAATGAGTACCTGAAGACAGAGTTTGCTGAGTGTGCACATGTGTATATATAACAGAGACTGCAACATGGGCCTGCATGGCCCACCCCTCCCAAACGTTTTTACACAGAAGTTCTTATCCACAAAGGTGACCTGTGCATTAACTATGCAGCATCTTCTATGTTGTTCCCATTCATCCTAAAGGCTGACACTTGTAAACTATAAACCTTTATGTGAACTATTTACTAGCCCTGCTGAGATCATAAACAAGAACATGGTTTCAGGGGTATCCAGGGTACAGGCACTGTGCATCCTCCAGCTGCCTACGTAGCCAAGAGGATGAAACCATCCTGCCTTATCAAGGGCAGACATTCTCTTGGCTCACAAACAAGCCTAGCTTCTGAGAACAGGCAAGCTGTCCTGGAAGAGACCTATACATGTCAAACCTCTCAATAACCCTAATTACAAATGTACTCAACTATAGTGACCACTTAAACATCATAATGCCTGCTGTTGCTTTCTGTCCTCACTGCCCTGCAGCAACACACTGAAGTGTGCACATATGCACAAGAGCCCATGAGTGGGCTCCTTGATCTGTGACAACACATCCCCATATCAGTATCTACTAGTCCACGAGGACATGAGAGGTTTACATCTGGGGATGTGGGTCAAGACATGGGTGGGCTCCAGGAACGTGATAGTACACTCTCTTCCCACATCACATGAGGAACCAACTCAGGGAGGAGAATCAGTTTTATTACTACTAAATCAGTTTTTATTACTAAAGCTTGTAACTTCAGAACTGAGCCAGTCCCACCCAGCCCCAACCCAACTAGGCAGTGAGAAGGGGTCAGGAAATGAAGCCTCAAAGTTTCCAGACTGACAGCAGACCTCCTTCAAGAAGGAAGAACTGCTGGTGTCAACTGCCATACCGCACTGTAAGAGAGGACAGGAAACTTACACTGGGTTAGGGCCGGGGACATCATCATACATGATGAATGGGGAACATGATTCCCTTTCAACTAGTCCTGTAAAAAAAGCACGGAGGTTTAAAGTTGATATGTGGATCCAAATGATTCTTCATTCAGTGGTGTTCAGAGGGCCCCTTACCCTGCTTCCTCCTCCCCCATCAAAGAGAGCCTTTACTGGGTTCCCAGTGAGAGACAGACAGAGAATGGTGAGTTATGGACTACCTTAGATTCTTGTCAACATTTACATCAACACAGAATCTTACTGAATTCCTTTCTCTGGAAGGGGATGAAGAAGGGCTATGCAGGAGCCCAGAAGGTGATCTAGCAGAGTGTGGAGCTGGGAAAAGACTGTCCCTGATCCTAACACACTGCCAAACACTGCCAATGCTCTGAGATTTCTGCTGTACACATAGTTCACTGGGTAAGTGAAGGTCAAGCCAGAAGAGAGAATATTTGAGGGGTGTTACCTCCATGATAGAAAGTGTGCTTTTACCAGATCAAGATCCTGAAAACAAAACATTGCTGGGTCCTAGGGCATGAGTACTCAGTTACTGTGTATCAAATATGTAGATTGTGATTCATAACATTAGCAAAATTACAGTTACAAATTAGCAACAAAATAATTTTATGGTTGGGGATCACCTCACCATGAGGAACTGTATTAAAGGGTCATGCATTAGGGAGGTTGAGGAGCACTGTTATGTACATAAATGACAGAGTATTATTCCTTGCTGCCATTTCTTATTTTGTGAGGTAAGCAAGATCTTGCTATGCAACTAGGTTGGCCTTGATCTTTTTAGACTGTCCTGCCTCTTCCTGAGTCCTGGGTTGTAGGCCCCCAGACAGAGTGAGTTCCAGGACATCTGTCCTGCTTCTTCCTGAGTGCTGGGTTGTAGGCCCCCAGACAGAGTGAGTTCCAGGACAGCCAGGGCTATACAGAGAAACCCTGTCTCGAAAAATTAAAAAAAAAAAAAGAGTTTAAAGACTTGTGTGATTCCTAAATCTCTCTCTCTGCTTTGTGCTTCCAGTTCAAGGTTTGAGGCCTCAGCTTCCTGTTCCTCCTGCCCTGCCTTCTCCTCCATCATGGACTCAGGAACCGTAAACCCACATAAACTCTTCTATAAGTTATCTTGGCCATGGTGGTTTTCACACAATGAAAATAAATAATGAAAATAACCCATACACACCTCCAACCACCAGTCATAGTATTTGACATAAAAAACAAATTCCATCCTTCTAACGCAAATGTTCCATCTAGTAGAACACCTCAAGGTTTAAAATCCCTGGGAGAAATTGTGGGTAAAAGCAAATATGTGTAAAACAAAACAAAACAACAACAACAAAAAAAAAAAACAGGGCAGAGGGCCCTGGTGTGGCCCCTCAGTGTTTCTTTGGCTTGTAGACCACCCTAGAGGAAGCATGGAATTACCTGGTTTCCTGACTCCCAATCCTAACTCCTCCCATTAGTTTTCCCTCTGGAGAACTCCTGCTTTAGAACAGAATGTAAGCTCTTTGGGTAATGGGAACATTGGTTTGCCTTATGAGTTTATAAATGTCTAGCAAAAAAGTCCCTCAACTCGGGCATTCATGACTAAGATGTTCACCCTGGTGTTCCTCACCACCTGAGTAATTCCACAGTCACCCACTGAGGTAGCTGCAAGTGCATGAACAACATGAACAGCAGTGGGCAGGGAAATGAGGGTCCTTAGGAGATGTTAGCCTTAACAACTGGGAGGACTCAACCCCTTCCTGTCAGTCATTATGTTAGTTTCCTGGGCTGCCTTAACAAAGCTCTTAGTGGCTTTCACAAAAACGCTAGATCAGCGCTGGCAGCCAAAAGTCCAAAATCAAGGTATCAGTTGGACCACCTCTGAAACTCACTGAAAGGAATCCTTCCTGTGTCTTCCAACACAGTGGTCACAGTCCTGGGCATTCCTGGACAGGTCATCACATCTCTCCCTACTCCTTTGTCACTCATTTTCGATTTCTGTCTGCCCGTGTTAGAAGGACAGTTGCTTTTAGTAAAGAGGGTCCACCCCGCAGGGTGGTGGCTCATGCTTTTAATCCAGTACTGGGGAGGCATAGGCAAGTGGATCTGTGGGTTCGAGCCCAGTCTGGTCTAAGAGGGAGTGCCAGGACAGCCAGGACTTCATGGAGACACATGACATCTGGGGGCAAAGGTGGGGAGGGGAAAACAAGCAAAAGTAAAATGAAACAAAAAAGCCAACAAAACAAACAAACAAACAAACAAGCAAAAGACCAAGACAAACCCCCAAATATCCAAGCCTGATTGTGTCAGGCACAGATGCCTCCTGAGTCACAGAAGGGCTTCGAGGGCAAGATGTTTACAGATCCTGGCCAGCACTGGAAGTGCACAGCTAATCGTGCGATTTCTAGGCATGGGGTCTTCCCCTTGCACTAGCCCCTCTTAAGAGAGTCCTCACATTCCATGATGTTACAGTTTCCTTAAGAGGATCAAATTCCTTTACATATGGGTATTTACATATGGATCTTCAAATGAAAATAAGCACAAAAGGAAGTGGAATAGTACCAAATTCAAAATATGACTAAGAAGCACGCGGAGAAGAAAAAGAAATGCCCACCCTGCAGTGGTACCAAGATGCTCCTCTAACCTTCAGTGAGGTGACAAGAGTCTGCAGTCAGGGCAGTGAGTGGGTCCGCTGCCCTGGGGGAGGGGCAGGTAGGGAGGCTCTGGTGCCGCCAGGGGGCGCGCGAGCGCCGGTGCTGGAGTCAGGCGGGAACCGGGGGAAGGGGCGGGCAAGAAGGGCGCTGGGCCTCTCTGGTTGGCTGAGCTCCGGTGCTCAATGTCCGGTCAGTTTTACGCTCGGTCCCGCCCTGGCGCCCTGCTTTTCCGCCGCGGCGCGCTCCTGGCGTGTACCGTCCGCATTTCAGATCCCAAGGCTCCACCACGTGCTCGCCCGCCCGGTCCCTGCTCCGTGCGCGTCCCTTGGGTGTGGGAAAGGCGACCAGCCTCGCGCAGCCCGGATTTGTCCTCTCCCAGGTGGAGGCACGGCGTCCGGACGGCTCCGGGTCCTGGGCACGCTGGGGGCTCCCGCCCGCCCAGTAGTAGTCCGGTGACAGGGACATCGCCTACTTAGGAAGTAAATGCGATCAGAGATGGGAAAGTAGAAAGATGCAAGACAGTTCCAGTGTTAACAAGGACGGAGGTAATTTCGCCCATGCAGCCGCATCCTAGCCCCACGTGTCCTTCAAATGCCACTTGGCACAGAGGCGAGGCTTTTTGTTTTGTTTGTTTTAAGGTTTGAGGGTATCTTCAGAGAGCCGATGCCTGCAAGCGAGTCCAGCAAGGACCTCTCCCTACAGGCCCTGGATTACCTTTCCCCTGACATGGATCCAGCCTATCTGGGTTTTGGGTCCTGGGGAGAAATCTGAGTGGCTGGATTCCCACTTAAGCAAGGCGACCTCTAAGCCATGATTTAGAAATCTCGATTTAGAGTTCCTAAGACCTGGTGTAGGTGTTTTGTGAGCACCCGGGAGCCCTCCCTGTTTATGAGGAGACTGGTTGAGACATAGATTAAAAACAAATATCCGGGCTTGAGAGATGGTTAAGACTACTTACATCCTTTCCACAGTTCTTGCTAAATTCTCAGCAACCACATGGTGGCTCACAACCATCTGTATTGGGATCTGATGCCCTCTTCTGGTGTGTCTGAAGAAAGCAACGGTGTATTCATATAAAACAAATAAATCTTTTTCAAAAATTATTAAGCTATTGAGACAGATTCTCATGCTGGCCCAGAGACTATTTCTGCTCCAAGACCCTAAGTATTGACATTTATGTACCACTGTACCTGTTGAAGGCCATTTTAGATGGAAAATAGGCTTGTGGACTCTTGTAAACAAGTTCCCTGGGTGGTAGTTTTCTTTCCTGTAGAGGTTAGGTTTGTGTTGAGTCAGTTAGAAGTCTGACTGAGTGATAGGCAGCATGAACCACTGTCTAAGGACTGCGGACAAGTTCTAAGGTTAAGATTTGTTTCCCTTCCCTGTTCAGCCTAAGCAGACATGTCTGATGCTGCTTCTGGTTTTGAAATCAGAAAGTGGTTCAACTTTCCTAAAGAAATAGTATCGCTAGTAATTTTGTTTCTAAACATTAAGAGTCTTTGCTTCTGCAATGGAAACTGGGAGAGGCCCTGAGGGAATAAAGCAGGACACCCCCCCCCCCACACCCAGCTGTCAGGAATGTGAGGATCAGAGCTCTGCAGTTAGTAGCCACCAGAAAGGTCCTTTGTGTGAAGAGCTGTGGCCTGGTACGTGTAATGTGATTGACTTTTTTTTTCTTTTGAACAGATGCAATGCTGTGTCCAGGATGCTGATGAACTTAAGATGTGTTAGATGGAAAATTTGACTTGCCAGGCATAATTCCAGGGACAATTCTTGGCCAAGGATGAGAACTCTAACCTGACTGGATACACTACCCTGATGGGTTAAAGGATTTACCTGAGGCCAACAGAACAGGCAGGAATTCAGTGCATTCATCCTTTTTAAATTAGATGAAGGTCGTGAGGAACATAGTGAGAGGGCTTAGCAGTGCCAAGCCTGGTTACCTTTGATTCTGGGACCTGGTGGGGAGAACCAACTCTCTAGAGTTATTCTTGGACCTTCATGTGTGTGCTAGCACACCTGTGTGCACACACTAAAAAATAAATATAATAAATGAAGAGAGTTAATACTTAGAGAAAGATATGGCTTTGCATTTAAAATTGTGTTAAAATATTCCTGAGCAGACGTACCTACCCAGTGTACTGGGTAGTACTTTAAGGATTCTGTTTATGCAAAAAGATAGTTAATGTCAACATAGTCTACACTTCAATGTTTCTGTGTTTATTATATAATGGTTCCAGGCCTAATGACCTGTGATGTTTCTTCTGCAGCTCTGGACCTTGAGATGAACTGGTCTAATTTCCTGAAGAGAAGGTATGCAGCTGTGTATAGAATCAAGGTTTTAGATTTCTTTGTTCCCTTTATAGTGGAAACAGATGAATTTTGAGGCGGTCCCATTATATATAGAGAACATGACAATTTCTCTACCTGTAGAATTCAGCTCCATTAGTTTTCTATGTGTCAGCTCTAGCCTGAAATTTGCCACAGTATTAACTTAAAAGATCTTTTGAAAAATTTGGCTTTATTTATAAAATTTTTACTTTTGTATGTTTTACCTCCATATCTGTACTATGTGCATGCAGTGCCCATGGGGGCCAGAAGAGGGCATCAGATCCCCCTGAGATTGGAGTTAGAGTTGTGAACTGCCATATGAGTGCTAGGAATTGAACCTAACTCCAAGAAGAGTAACCAGCCAGGGCTCTTAATTGCTAAGCTCTAAATTTTGACAACTCAGAATTGTGTGACACATGGTTGAAAGATCTAGTGTCCCCAGGAATGAGCAGACAATCTATGTGATTTAAACTATCAGGTAAATACCTCATTATGTTCAAATGCCCTGTAGAGAAATGGAGCAAATTGAAGTTAATGTTTTCAGAGAACTTCGTAATTCTAAGTAAGAGTCTTGACCACATAGACTCAGAGAGAACTTTACATTCTCCTCCAGTGGAAAGTGCTGTGGCTGTTTTCATGAGCAGAGTAAACTTGGCAGCTATGGGTCTGGTGGGCGTGAGGTGGTGGCCACTGTGCCCTATCTCACCAGATCTCCATCCAACTGGCAGACACTCTTCAGAGTCAGCTGGCCAGCTACTCCAAAACCTGCTCACATCTCTGGCACAGTGGGTGTGAACCAGAGGGCTTTAATTTGCTGACAGATGTAACAGGAAGCACATGACCTCTTCAACAAATGCTGGTTACCACATAACCAAGCTTCCCAAGTGGAAGAAAGTATAAAGTACTTAACGTGGCCCACTAAGTCTCCATCTCCAATGCAGGAATTTCCTTCAGGGCCCTAGCTCCTACCCCTCAGCCCACTGGTCTCTCATAAATGATTGTTTCTTATCTCTAGGTCTTTATCAAGGAAAAGCCAGTGAAACTACCTGATGGTGAGTAAACTAGAAGTTCCTGACAGTTTCCTCAGATTTACCATCACCTGCTTCCTGACCTGCTTTGATCCCTCAGACTGTCCCCCTTATGAACAAAAGGATGGTCTGTTGCACAGCAGCCCTATGGTTTGGTACCAGTGCTGCAGGTACTTAAAATGGCTGCCCAAAATTAAACTAATGGTGAATAGCCATTAGGAAATAGAAACCTACCTCCGATATTTCTTAGGAATCTTGTGATCTGGACACTCTTTTCCTCATTCCTCCCTAAATGGCCTACTACCATGGGGAAAGTTCGACCTGCCACTTATAGTTCCAGCCCTCACAGCCTAGGAGCAGGGCAGGTAGGCTGGTTGGAGCTAATTGGGTTGCTGAGGGACTGCCCCAGAACCAGGCTAGTGGTCTTATACTACACAGATGTCTCCATATCTTCATTATTGAACCACAAGCGGGACCCTGAAAGCTCCCAAAATATGTGGTGCACCAACATAAGGTACAAGATCCAGATTAAGTCCAGACACAAGATCTCCCCAGACACACAGGTGTAGTGTAGACATTGGGCTGAACACAAGAAACTGAGAATTCAAGACCTCAGAATTGGTCATGTATGCTCAGAACAGCCAGTCCTCAGGACAGAGTTCAGGGAAGCTTAAGTGCAGATACAGTAAATTTGGAAGCATCGAGAGAATTTAAGTAGAAGCATTTGTAAATGTACATAGATGCTGAAGAAAGGAAAGAAATTGAGTATAGATAGTTAATATAAGGAAAATGTTAATAATAGAATATAATAAAGTAAAGCATCTGAAGTAAAGAGTTAGCAAGATTTAAAAAGGAGAATATTTTCCATGTTAAAAAATGGAAAATACTATAGCAGAAGGCATCTGGACCCTGTATAGTTCCATTTTAGTTATCATGGGGCATGTGGGTTACAATAGGTTTAACAATAGCAGTTTACTGTGCCCTCTAATCAGGCCAAAGAAGAAAGGAATAAATCTTGTCCTCTCTCAAATTCACAAGGAGCAGACTTATATAAGGAGAGGAGGAACACTAGTGTTAAAGCTGTAGAACCAAAGTAGAGAATCTTTTAAGTCAGAATAAAAGGTTTTCTCTATTCAGGTCAGAAGAATGCCCTGCAATACCAACTTATGACAAGATTGCAGGATGGCAGTTCAAGCCTATTAGAAAGCCCACAGTGACTTTCTCATTCATTCTAAGACAGCTACCCACAGATGAGAGAAACTCATAATGTTACAATGAATTTGGTTGGCAACACAGAGATACTAGATCTAAGGAGATTTCAGGAGGCAATGGTAGACTACTGAACACACCCTATGTGAAACAAGTATTATATATAACTAAGACTAAGCAACTGACCCAATCCTGAGATGGCTCTAGGAAAGGGCATTAGGCCCCAAGGGAGAGTTTCATGTTCCTAGCTCCAGGACAATTTATCAGAAACAACTCTGATAAAACACTTCTCAGAAAAACCATACAATTTACTGGCCTTCACCTTTGCCCTCTGGGGAATGAAGGTACTCCGCTAGGATGATACAATATTGGTCCAGCCAATCAGCCAAAAGGTTGAAAGAAAATAAGAAAAAATGTTTTATCCCTAACAGACTAGCAGACAGAGTAGAGCCAAGAGTGCAGGTCAGCTGATTCATGAGCTCTGTGTTCCAGGAACTTGGCTGACCACAGAATACATGGTTGAGTAAGATTGAGTTCTTGTGAAAAACCCTTACAGGATGTTTCCCCCTTGACCAATTCGTGAACCTGGTCATACACTGAATAATGGGCTGGTACTTTCCACTAGAATTTTCCAGTAACTCCCCCTCACTCCCCTGGTGTGTGGTTTTCTCCTTTAAATACCCTACACTCCCCGTGTTGGGGGTCAAACTTCTCTGCCCCTGCATGGGTTACAAGTCCCGACCCCAGCTTGTTGGTCCTGAAATAAACCTCTTGCTGTTGCATCAAGATCGGTGTCTCATGAGTCATTAGGTGGCTGCGATCTCCCACAACTTGAGTGAGGGTCTCCCATCTCGGGGGTCTTTCAAGGTCACCCTAACTACCCATCACCAAGTGCCTCGTTGTTACTGTAATCTGCCCTCTAAAAAAAGGTATAGAAGGTGTTATAAGTTAGAATCAGGGTCGTCTCTGGTCTCTTGCTTAAGAGACTGCTGAAGGTTGATCCTAGTGCATGGAGAAATAAACTTCTTGCTTTGCATCAGTCCCAGTCTCTATCTGAGTCTAAATCCAAACCTTGTCTCACTCGGGGCTGGGGTCTCCCTGGGGCTTTGCATTTGGGGGCTCATCCAGGATCTGAGTGTCTGAAGTGTGGAGAGGGAGTACTAATCTGTTCTTTTACTTTCATTTTGGCTCCAAAGCAAGGGAGATAACAAGGGAGAAGGCTACTGAACAAGAAGGTCAGTTAATGGCAGGCAGATTTGCCACATTGTAGTGACCATGGGAGTTCTGGAAGACTCTTTTAGACTACCCTGGAGGGAGTCAGGAGGACTCTTCTCCTTTCTGAGCCTGCGGGTATAGCAGGTCGGCAATTCTGGCCCAGTCACACTCTGACTCTGCCTTGAAGGGTTCAGTTTCCGTGTTTGTTGGCTATCTCATTCTGTGTTCTTGAACGTAAAGTCTTAAGTCCTTATATTTTTGGACATGGGATAGACTGAGTCTACCCCGCTAAATATCTTAGTGACACATTAGAAGGAAGTTAAGGAAAGGAGAGAAAGTAAAAAAGGGCAAATTAGTCACTATTAGTCCTGGGATATCACCTGGAGGATGGGCAGAGATGGCTTTCTCAAGCCAGGAAGCAGACCATATTACACATCCACTCACCAAAGACACCACAAGAGTTTCTGAGGAGGGGAAGAACAAGCTGCTTTTGACACAATCAAGTTAGCTCTGGTGTCAGCCCCAACATCTCGACTTCCTGACATCACAAAGCCCTTACAACTGTTTGTAGCGGAGAGCAAAGGAAGTGGTCACGGGGCCCTTGAAAAAGGCCAGTGGCCTAAATCTCAAAGAAACTTAACCCAGCAGCATGTGGCTGATTGCCCTCCCTCTGTATGGTAGCGGCTGACTATGGGACAGAACCAGTCAGTCACAACCTCCCACTCGATAGAGAGCTTAGTAAACCAGCCCCTAGACAGATGGTTAACCAATGCCCCGGTGACCCACACCAGTTCCTCCTCTCAACCCAGAACGGATCACATTCACAGCCCGCTTGCTTCCTTGCCTTCAGATGCCAATCTGGAACTTCCCTTGCATGATTGCCGGCAAATACTTGCTGAGGCACACTGTTGGAGAAAGAACTTAACTGACCAAACGTTTTCCGATGCAGAAGTCACTTGGTTCACTGACAGGAGCAGCTTCTTGGTTGATGGTCAATGGAAGGCTGGAGCTGCAGTAGTATCCTACTGTGGGACTGCATAAGGGTATCCTGGGTCATGGTGGAGCAGGTGCCTAGAACCCCGAGACTCTGCAGATTCTGGGTAGGATTCTGCGTGAGCACCGGCAGGAGTTTGGCACCCCCCCAGAACCCAGGATTCTGAAAAACAGTCACGGTCTCCATAGAATTACATTGTTCAGTCACATAGGCCAGGCTATAGGCCTCAGGCCCTAGGGATTTACATATTAATGAAGGCCAGAGGGCAGAGCAAATTAAACATTCCTCCCCCAGATCCTCCCCTAATCCTCCCCCTTTCTCCCTCCCTATATAACTCAGGACTGCCCTGAGTTCTGGGGGGGGGGGTACGCCTAGATCCATCTATCATCTGCCATGACAATAAACCTTTTTGGAACCAAGGACTTCCTCGTGTTATTGGGGCCTGCCGCCGCCAAAGCCTCCAGGCAGCTGGAACTATAAGATTCCTCCCAAATGTGGGACCCACCACAGCGGTGGAAGCCCCTCTGGGGCCCCACCGATGACTGTGGGGCAGTAGGCTATGAGAAGCCAGAAAGCTTGGTAGAAATCCTTGAAGCCCCAGAAACCTTGGTCTGAAGAGGGCCAGCAGGACGGAAGGTTGCTTCAGGACTTCCCAAGCCATATATGGCCCTCTTAGCTTCCACTTCCCACAAAGAGGTCCGTGGCCTTTACCACGTAGGAATAACACCTCCTGCTCTGCGCGACTGAAAAGCATGCTGTGCCCTAGCTCACAGCTGCGCTCTCCCTCATCGCCGCTGCCGCCACCCCTGTCTCTGGGGGTCTCGAGCCGACCGGAGGCTGCCGTGGAGCACGAGCCCTGTTGTCCCGCTGGCTACCAAGGGCCCTGGGCCAGCTTGGCCGGCGCCTTCCGTGCCCCTGACCCCAGAGTCCGTCGGCCCGCCCCCGCAGGCCCGGCCTAGAGAAGACGCCCGCCGCCGCTGCAGTCCTCCTCCTGCTCAGGCGGCCTGTGACCGCCGTTTCCCACACCTGCCGCCCTGCGCCCCAGGCTGCGCAGCCACTGCCGCCCTCAGTGCACTGCGGTGGTTCCGCCAGCTGCTCTCCTGGGTCTTGTTGCGCTTCTGCTCGTGCCAACACGCCCACCTGTAATCCCTAGACGCAAGCAGTGCCCGACATTCTGGCGCGACCAACGTGGGGCTTGCGACTGCAAGAACCAAACCACCCAACGCGAGGCCAAAGAACCGAACCACCCAACGCGAGGCCACCGGCCTCTCTGTGCCAAAGCCACCAGCTGCACTTGGGCGCCCCGTCTCTGTTCTGCTCTACCTCCCTGATTGTGAGTTCGAAAAGTGTCGCAAGAACTAACACTGGCAGAAGGTAAGCCCCCAAGCCTGGAGACAATAATCTATCACTTCCTCCTGGACTTTCGGTCAGAGCCATCATGTGGATTTAAATTAGCCGAAGGAGCAACTGAAGCCACCTGGCTAGGGCTACCCCCTTGTGTAGGCTGAAGGCTCCTCCGACCTCTACTTAAATCCCGACAGCCCATAACGGGTGTTGGCGGAGACCTTCTATCTAGAATCTCTTCATGACAAAAAGAAAAAATCTGGTAATGCAGCGACCAGTTAAAGGCTATTAGAGCGGTCGCCAGAATATCTCAAATCTGCAGACAGGCTTAACGTTTTGGGCTCTTGGGAATGCCCGGAGGCTATCAAGCCAAAGGAACGTTCCCATTGGACAAAGCACTTCTCCTCTTTTCTGTCATGGGCAATTCCACATCACATAAAAAACCACCCCAGGTCAGACAAATATGTGCCCTACTGGAATCCCAAGGGGTGAAAATAACTAAAAAACAAGCCTCCCTGTTTTGGGAGGAGGTCCTTCAGATAGCCCCATGCATGGCTGAGGACAATATTTACAGTGCCGATTCATGGAGTAGAGTAGCCTTTCTTATCAAAAACAGAAACACCCAAGAAGGAAAAAGGCTTCCTCATGGTTTTCTGCCAATCTTAGCTGAGATTTGACAACATATAGGGCCCTCTAAAACAGGACAGATGGAAAACAATACAACTTTTGACACCCCTCAGTCAAAAGAGACCAAAGATCAGGTTCCCCTCCCCCATCACCCTAGTTCAGACCTCGCAGCCCTTACCCAATTGATAAGAGAGATAAAATCCATCTACCCACTCCTTCCCCCTTATGCCTTAGAGGAAATGCCAAACAGACCATCTGCCCCTCCTACTCCCCCCTCCCCCATCTAAAGGCAAGGCTCTACTAAAATACCAAAGGAGCTCTCGCCTGCCTCCCCCCCTCATTCCCCAACCAAAGAGAGATAAATCCCCTCCACCTTCTGCAAGCCGCAAGAGTGAGAGACCTTCAGAACCTGCAGATAAAACCCTGCAAAATTCCATAGTCCCTTATACCCCGCCATCCATCACTCAACAGCTTTGCAATTTCAGGGACTCTCATACAAAAATTAACCCTGCCTCCCATGCTACTCAGGAGTCTGATACAGAACCCATAACTCAAACTACTCAAGCATTCCCAGTTAATATCAACCCTACCCCAGCTAAACCACTTAACTGGTACCCACTCCAGGCCTCAGACCTAAAAGAACTTAGGCAAGCGGTGAAAGAAGATGGCATTCATGCACCCTGGACAAAATCTCTCCTGCAGAGCCATATTGCCAACTTAAATACCCCCCAAGATTGGAGAGATATTTGCCGTTCTGCCCTTCCTGGCCCAATGTTCCTAGAATGGGAAGCCTACTTTCATGATGAATGCCTTCAACAAGCCAGGCAAGACCAGGAGAGGGATGATGACATCCCATGGAGATTTAAAGAACTCTTTGGTCAGGAAGATTTCTCTACTGGAGCACAACAGGCAACTCAGCCAGTGGGGTACTACAAGCAGGTCCACCTCTGTGCCATTCAGGCCTGGAACAGGCTAACTCCACCCTCAGGGTCACAAGACCCCGCCTACTCCCTGCTCTCCCTCCATCAGAAGCCTGGAGAATCCCTGTCCGATTTTATTCTCAGAACTAAAACAAGCTTAGAATGAAAAATCTCCAACCCCACAGCTAGGGACCTTCTCTTTAAAAACATTGTTTGGGAAAGCATGACCTCAGAGTCTAGGCTAGCTTGCCAGGGTCTCCAGGAAGAGCATTCCGTCAGGTGGATTGTGGCGACTCGAGAAATAGGAACCTCGACACACCAGGTTGCATCCGTAGCTCAGGCATTTGTAGCACCAGTAAGGACAGATGGAATCTGCTTCAAATGCGGAGAGGCAGGACATTGGAGGGACGAATGCCCACTAAACTCCCCTCCTATAACAGACTCCAATCCCCCTAAGGCCATCTGTCCCCGATGTAGAACAGGTTTCCACTGGAGGAGAAACTGTACCGCCCGATATGATAAGGATGGCAAGCCACTAGAGCCTTTAAACTTCAAACGGGGGAACCCTCAGCCCCGACAGTAAGAGGGACAACTACTCCTGTAGAAGCCTTATGGGTGTCCAGTATCTCACAAGGCTCCCACCCAAAGTTAACCATTAAAATAAATAATAAACCATTCAAGTGTCTTATTGATACTGGGGCAGATTGGACAATCTTAAGGCAGCAAGAAGTCCCAAAAGACTGGCAAATGATCCCTGGGCCCCAGCTTCTAGGCATAGGGGTTACCTCTCACGCGTGTATCACTAAACAGACCTATAGGTGGGAAGACCCGGATGGGGCTACAGGCCTCATACGCCCCCTGGTGACTCAAATGACCACCAATCTATTGGGGAGAGATATCTTACAAGCCCTAGATGTGGTTCTTACCACCCAACCAGAAAGAGACCACATTAAGATAGAAGATATTACTTGTGAAGAAAATAGTACCCAAGGAGACCCAAATAATCCCCCTCCAAATCACCCACAATTCTAGAGGCCACTGTCAGATTTGATACTCCCTGCCTTGATTGGCTCTCTGACAAAGCCATCTGGGTCCCACAGTGGCCTCTATCAAGGGAGAAACGTAAAGCTCTCAAGGAACTTGTAGAGGAGCAGCTGTCTCTACAACACATCCGCCCCTCCCGCAGTCCATGGAACACCCCTGTGTTTCCTATAAAAAAAAAAAAAGCTCAGGGAGGTGGAGAGTATTACAAGATTTGAGGGCAATTAATAAAACCATGCGAATCTTGGGCTCCCCGCAAAGGGGGCTACCCCACATCTCAGCCATCCCTGCCAATGTTCCCCTGTTAGCAATAGACATAAAAGACTGTTTCTTTTCCATCCTTCTCCACCCCGGGGACTGTGAACGCTTTGCATTTTCAGTGCCCCCCATTAATAACTCTGGCCCAGCCTCACGATATGAATGGACTGTTCTTCCCCAGGGAATGGCTAACAGTCCTACGATTTGCCAGGAGGCTGTAGCCACTGCATTAAAACACTATTTGGACAAAGGACTCAATGCCTATCATTACATGGATGACATTCTTCTATGGGGGGACGAGCCTACCTCCCCCTCCCAACTTAAAGACTAGCTAATACCTTCCTTATCTGCCCTGGGATTTAAAATAGCCCCTCACAAAATCCAACTTATTCTTCCTATCGCATTTTTAGGGACAGAGATTTCCCTTACTTCAATACGCCCCCCTCAAACCCACCCTTTTCTTCCCCCAAAAATTAACTCTTGCCTCCCTCCAGAGCTTTTTGGGCAACCTTAACTGGCTTTGACCCTGGCTCCACCTCCCCACAAGCACCCTTCAACCCCTCTTTAACCTCCTGAAAGGAGATAAAAGTCCCTCCTCCCCAAGGATACTGTCCCCAGAAGCCATCCGAGCCCTAAGATCTGTCAATTCAGCCCTAAAAGATATGGCTCTTGCTAGATATGACCCAAGAATACCTGTACATCTCCTTATCTTTAACTCCTCTCCCACCCTTGTGGGAGCCCTTTACCAGCCACAGGGGGTGCTGGAATGGCTCCATACCCCTATGGGTGGTGCACCCAGAGTCTTAAATGAAGTGGATGCACTCGCCAATATGATTAAACATGGCAGAGATAGAGCCTTACAGACCCTTGGAAAAGAACCTGACGTTCTTGTCATCCCCTTCTCCATCTCCGATGTTCAGTGGCTAATTAAAAATCATTCCCACTTTGCTATCAGCTTAATAGGATTCCCAGGACAAATTGACAATCATTATCCTGAAGAAAAATGGGCCTCTGCCCTCCCTCTGTTATGGTGGCTACCCCCCAAACTATTCTCCAGAGAGCCCATAACAGGAGCCCCCTCAATATTTACTGATGGAAAGAGGGGAGCTGCAGCAGTAATATACTACTCCCCTGAGGATGAGCCGCCTATCCTCCGATTCAAAGAGCTCCCACACCACTCCCCCCAATATAAAGAACTATATGCCATTTACCTAGCTCTAAAAGAAGTCAAAGGCCCCCTTAACCTCGTTTCAGACAGTGTATATGCTGTCAATTTGCTTCCCTGGTTGTTGAGCTCATTTGTCAAACTAGATGACAACCCACTCTCCCCTCTACTCATACAAGTCTCCGCCCTCCTACAGGAGAGAGCCTCCCTCATCTATATCCAGCACATCCGATCTCACAGTCCCCTGCCGGGTCCTATATCCGAGGGAAATGCATTCGCTGACCAAATTGCCTCAACAGGGACATTCATAGCCTCCACTGAGCAGGCAGACCAATTTCATTCATGCACACATACAAATCTAAAGGGGCTTCATGCTCGATTCCCCCACATCCCCCTTGCTCAGCTCCAAAGAATAATAAAAACATGTGCCTCGTGTGCTTCCCTTATTACCATCCCAGCTTTACAAACCATGGGCACTAATCCCTGAGGCCTCAAATCTAATGCCTTATGGAAAATTGATGTTACTCATGTCCCCCAATTCGGCAGACAAAAATATGTTTTTGTCACCATAGATACTTACTCACATTTTATATGGGCTACAGCCCAGACGGGTGAAAACTCAAGAAGGTTAATTTATCATATGCTGTCTACTTTTGCCATCATGGGCATTCCTCAACAGATAAAAACTGATAATGGCCCTTCTTTCATTAGTGCTCAATTTAAAGCCTTCTGTGCACGCTGGGAAATAGCCCATCATACAGGAATTCCCCACAACCCTCAGGGCCAAGGAATAATAGAAAGAACACACTGACCCTGAAAGCCCAACTCCGGAGACAACAAACCACCACTTATCCCCCTAATGTACAATTAATGATGGCCCTGGCTCCCCTAAACATATTTAACATCTACAAAACCTCCAGATACCCCCCTATTTCCCTCCATTGGCACACACCAAAGCTAGCTCCCCCTATCCTGGTACAATGGCGAGATCCTTTGGATGGAATTTGGAAGGGACCAGACCCTCTCCTTACAACCGGGAGGGGATTTGTTTGTGTCTTTCCACAGGACCAACCCAAGCCTATCTGGGTCCCTGCCAGAAATGTCCGACACCACCCCGCCAACCAAGAATATGGCCCGCCTCTCACTGATGGACCAAAATCCAAGGAAGAGGAGGAGAAGGCAGAGGAGACACCATGCCCAGAGGAGCAACAGGATCTCCTGGAAGGACATTCATGACCTAATGACAACTGCCCAGGCCATGTGCCCTCCACAAGCCCCCCTCTCCTCCATTCTCTTGGCAGTTTTCGTCATCCTTCACGCTAACTCTGCTACCGCCCAGCCTCTCCCTAGCCTTCCCAACACCTACCACTGGAGATTCTACGCTAGGGAAACCTACAATGGACACAACAAAGTTATAGGAATTCAGGACTGCCCACTTGAAGGATGTCGAACCATAATTGAGATCCCCCTACACCCTAAATCCATCTCCACTACCCCCAGCCCTTTTCTCTGCTTCCCTTACCGAAACACAGGTGAATGTCTCCAGGACGTCTCCACATATGGAGGTTGCAGATATTGGAGCTACAGAATGGAATCCACCAGCCATAGTGGCACCATGCTCACCAACCTTAAAACTCACTTTCAGCTTTCCATCAGTGATCCCTGGAACGAACGTTGGTGAACCGGAGTCATGGGTAAACTTTACCCCAATGGCTATGCCAGATACCCAGTGGCTGACCTACATGTCTCCCGTGAACTCGTCCCTGCCCCCAAATCAGCCTTTACCCATGCTAATATTATCCAACAGGAAAACCAGTCTCAGGAGGAACTTCAAGCTACCCTCTCCTGGCTACAGTACATTCAATATACAGCAGACCTCCTTCCCTTAACAACCCACCCCAATTCTTCCCAGTGCTTTTTCTGTGCCTCTCTCTCCCAGCCATTATTAACAGCCGTTCCCATTAACTTTTCCCTTACGACCTCCATGGACACCTGCCCACGAGGAAAACACAGGATGTTCCTCTCTTTGACCTACCCCCACCTCTTTGCCTTGTAGGGCCCTCCTCAGAACCCCATCTCACATGTGCCCATGACATTGCCATCACCAAATCAGTATGTGTTAGCCCTCCTGCCCTCCTCTGGTGCAAAGGCACTACAGGTGCCTGTATCAACCCTCATTTTCAGGGCTCCTGCACCCCCGTGATTGTTGTCCCCCAGGTTTATCTCTATGAACCAGAAGAACTCACCTTGCAGATGGAAGGAAGCCAAAAGAAGAGAGAAATCTTCATCTCTCTGCTCATTGGACTAGGCCTTGCTGTTTCGATTGTTGCTACTGGAACTGCTGGAGCAGCCCTTGTCCAAACACAGCATCTGGCTGGCGACTTTCAGGACAAGCTTGACCAGGCAATGGCCTCTACTACAGACAGCCTTGAGTCCCTTCAACGCCAGATAAACTCTTTAGCAGGAGTGACTCTCCAAAACCGGAGGGCCCTGGACTTGATGACTGCTGAACATGGAGGGACTTGTGTTTTACTGGGGGAGGAGTGCTGCTTCTATGTCAATGAATCTGGGCTGGTAGAACAAGATGTACAAACTCTCAAAGAACTCCGGGGGAACCTCCGGGCACGCTATGCTCCCAGTGCCCCCACCCCTTGGTACTCTAACCCCTTGATGGCTTGGATTCTTCCCCTCCTTGGCCCCATACTAGCCATTGGAGCTCTACTTCTTCTGGCACCTTACCTCATTCAATTTTTAAAGTAACAAATGAGTAACATTGGAAAGGTGACCACCAATCAAGTTTTAGTTCAGTATCAAACTGTTCCCAACATAGGAGACACTTATTCTGACGACACCTCTCCTTTATAAAAGAAAAGGGAGGAATTGTGGGGCAGTAGTCTATGAGAAGCCAGAAAACTTGGTAGAAATCCTTGAAGCCCCAGAAACCTTGGTCTGAAGAGGGCCAGCAGGACGGAAGGTTGCTTCAGGACTTCGCAAGCCATATATGGCTCTCTTAGCTTCCGCTTCCCACAAAGAGGTCTGTGGCCTTTACCACATAGGAATAACACCTCCATGCAAATCAGGCATCCCCAAGCCCTCAAACCAAACCAATAGAGGTTACCTGTTCTCCCCCCAAAACTGTATATATATCCCCAGAGCTCAAAGTAAAGTATGCTGTGTGGTATAAGACCTCCCACTGTCGGAGTGCTTTCATGATCCCTCGCCAGTCACCGGCTATCCTGCGCATTTCAAAGGACAACTCTCCTCTCTCCTCTCCTCTCAGTTGGCAGAGCGAACTGAGAGAGCTCTAACACTTTTCTTCCATGGGCTCTCACGATCTACCCCCGGAAAGAGGGAACTGAAAGAGCTGGTAACATTCTCCCGCATTTGGAGGCTGGGATGGAGGTCCTGCTCTGCGCGACTGAAAAGCGTGCTGTGCCCTAGCTCACAGCTGCGCTCTCCCTCATCGCCACTGCTGCCACCCCCGCCTCTGGGGGTCTCGAGCCGACTGGAGCCCGCCGCGGAGCCCGAGCCCCATTGTCCCACCGGCTACCAAGGGCCCTGGGCCAGCTTGGCCGGCGCCTTCTGTTCCCCCCCGACCCCAGAGTCCGTCCGCCCGCCCTCGCGGGCCCGGCCTGGAGCAGACACCCACCTACACCCACCTTCACCGCGTTCCTCCTCCTGCCCGGGTGCCCCGTGACCGCTGTTTCCCTTGCCTGCCACCCTGCGCCCCAGGCTGCGCAGCCGCTGCCACCCTCGGTTCCCTGCGGCGGTTCTGCCAGGCGCTCTCCCGGGTCTTGTTGCGCTTCTGCTCATGCCAACACGCCCCCCTGCAATCCCTAGGCGTGAGCAGTGCCTGACATCCTACCAACAAGTAATCTGGACCAAGGTGTTACCACCTGTAATTCCCACACAGAAAGACACTGCTGAAGGTTGATCCTGGCACGCTGGAAAAATAAACCTCTTGCTTTTGCATCGATCCGAGTCTCATCTCACTTGGGATCTCCAGCAGGTAAAGGCCCTCTGGAGCTTTACAACCTAAAGCTACATAGAGAGCAATATCAGATCCAGGTGCTAGAGAACTTTCCATTAAATCTTTAGCTTTGAGAATGCTAATGGCGAATGCAAAGGGGCTATTAGGCTTTTAAGGGTCAGATCTGCACCTAGTTATTACATCTACTGTGGATATCGATCAGTGTTTCCAGTTCAGTCATGATTGGGAAGGCAATTGCAAAAGGTGCTCTGAGTGCCCAGTGCTTTAGCTGTGGCAGACGTTTCCTAAAGAGCTGGAGACAAACAGTACCTAATGAGAGAACCTAACTCCATTTTAGAACAGGCAGCTATGTTAGGCCTTAAACTTCAATTTCCCACAAGGACAGCCCAGCTTCGTTTTGTAGAAACCACAGAAAAAGGGCAGCCAATCAGCAGCTGCCCTGACATCTGGCCAGGGGCTTACAGCAGGTAGGAAAGAGTCTCTGTAAGGTAACAATCTCTCCCTTGAGGTACAAACCAACCAGAAGTGTACAAATATCCCATACCATAAGCTCAACCAATCCTGTTAAAGATGACCCAGCTGCAACTGGAAGACCCCCAACTGGTTTTAAAAGGGGCCCATGAGCTTCCTGAGCAGTTGCTGCCATTTTGCTTGGATGATTGATCCCTACATGCTGGTCGTTTTGCAGAATAAACAATCTCAGACTTTGTATACTATTCGAGTCTGGGGTCTTTCAGTGATTCTAGAAACCTTACATTAAGGATAAATTTTTCTCTAATGATAAGCCAGGGAGAAGGCTTCCTGAAATATATAAAAGATGTGAAGGAACAGACACAGGGCTTATAAATGAAGACCATCCAGAGATACAAATATTCTTTACTGTTGGAAAACTGATAAAGGGTTTGCTGGGTCCCTACCAAAAACAAAACAAAACAAAGAAACTATGAGCCATCTAGAAAAAGTAAAGTCTGAAATGACAGCACTGCTCTAAACAAAGCCATTTAACAAGGATGGAGCAGCTCCAATAGATAGAACAAGAGATTACAATTGGATGGAATTGAGATTGATTTCCTAATGGATATAGGAGCAGATAGGTCAATAATTCCACAAGATTCATGGAATCCAGCTTGGCTGCATCAAAAGGTATCTTCACAGCTCCTAGGGTACAACCAAGTCTAAAATGGACTAAATATATAGTACCAGAATGTTAAGGCTACATGTGGCATTGATTTATGGGGAAGAGATCTGTTGCAACAGTGGGAAGCATAGATAAGCATTCCTCCAACTTAAGGGACACGCTGTAAAATTGATGTTCTGGATGAAGATATTGAAAAACGTTATTAAAAACAATTACAAACTGTCTGGGCTATCCTTAAACAGGACACAGCAGAAGTTGGCTTCAAATTTATAAGGAAGCCACTAATGAGAATACCAACCACCCTACCATCAAGATGGTTAACTGACAAGCCTGTTTGAGTGGATCAGTGATCCTTAAATAAGGAAAAATTACAGGTACTAATAGCTGGTCTAAGAGCAGCTGAAGGCTCAACATATAGAAGAGTCCACCAGCCCTCGGAATTCTATATTGTCATAAAGCAATTTGCAAAATGGAGGATGTTGACATATCTGAAAGCAATCAATAAAGTAATTCAGACTATGGATTCCTTACAACCTGGAATCCCTTTTTGTAGTGGGTTGGTCTGATGTTGCCTGTATTAAAGTAAATTCTGTGCCCCATGATCTGGTCACTCCAAGTCAAGCAGATCCTCATGTATACCAGCTTCTGTTATATAAACCTTGCCCCCCAAGTTATCCATGCCTACAACCTGTAGCTTGGCAGAAGAGTGATAGGCAGAACTTCAGTTTCTGGTCTTGTTGGGGAGAAGACACCATGCATGGTGTAGGTGGATTGTGACCCCATGGCCATGAGGGCCAGCCAGTTGGAGTAGGAGCAGCCCAGGCAGCACATAGCAAGTGATATTTTGGGGTTATTGACAGGGAAGTAGAAAAAATAGCACAGAGGGTTGATATCTGACCAGTTCTGGTGCTTTAAGGCTTATTATAAATATAAAGGTTTTGTGTTTATTTGAGAACTAAATGATCTAAGGTGGGGTAGAAATCCCCAAATAATATTACTGCAACACCCTTTACCTTATTTGTTATCTAAAATATGGCCTATTACAGTGACTAATTTAAAAGATAGCTTTTTCTCAATACCCCTTGAGAAACTAAAAGACCTCAGGGGGGGAACCCCCACTCAAGCCACAAGAGATCACAGCCACCCAAAGACTCACGAGATACCAATTTTGATGCAACCAGCAAGAGGTTTATTTCGGGGGTGGGGGGAGTAATCAACGTGTTGAGGTGGAGACCCATAACCCACATGGGGCAGAGGAGTTTCGACCCCTAGCTTGGGAAGTGTAGGATATTTAAAGAACAAAAAACACAAACCAGGGGGAGCACTGGGCAGTACCAGTGGAAAGTCTCAGCCTATTATTCAGGGTTCAAGAAACAATCATGGGTAAGTCTTCTCGAGACTCAATTCTATTCAACCACATCATCCACCTTGTGGTCAGCCAAGTTCCTGGAACATAAAGCCCCAGATCTAGCTGACCTGCTCTCCTGGCTCTATTTTACTGCTTGTCTGCTAGAAGTAAAAATTCTATTAACCCTTCAAAACAAGATAAAGATTTGCTTTCACTCTGCCCACATTTAATCATGAAAAATTAAGAGATGCTAGTGGACATTTACCTTGTGTCAATATTTTGTACAACAGCCATTAGAAATAGTTTGTAAATAGTTTTCTCAATCTATAATTTATCATTATAGGATGATATCTTGTTGGCTGACTCAGATGGAGATACCTTATTTTAAAAATGCTTGATGAAGTAACAAGAATTTTGCCTTGTTGGGGATTAGAAATTGCTCCTGAAAAAGACACAAAGAGGAGATTCTATTAATTATCTAGGTTATAAAATAGGTTTACAGAAAATTTAGCCACAAAGGGTACAGATCAGAAGATACCTGTATCAGAAGAATTACAAATCTCTTATTTTCAAAATTTCCTGGGAGATTGACTACAGCCTACAATTAGATTAACTACTCCCGACCTAAGTAATTTATTTCAAACCTTACAAGGTGATTCAGGTTCATAAATAGTCTAAGACAATTATCAGCTGAAGCTGAAAAAGAATTGTCTTTGGTAGGAAAGAGATTACAGGATGAGCACATGGATCACCTGGATCCAAAGCTGGAGTACATTTTACTTATTTTGCCTTCTATTCATTCTCCCACAGGAATTCATATGCAGAGAGAAGATAATATCTTAGAATGCATATTTCTAACACATGAATAGTAAAAAAAATAAAAACCTATATAGAAAAGGTTTCTGAATTGATTGTGAAAGGAAGAATAAGACTTTAGTTATCAGGAACAAACCCAGCAGAGATTATAGTTGTAATGACCTGTTTGGGTCAGTCATTAGGGTCTAGCAAGAGAGAGAGTGGGGATGGGAGGGCAAGAGACTTGAAGAATGGAGACAAGACAGAGAGTCTGTTCAAGTCCCGTTTATTGAAAGGAAATCATGGGTGTATATAAGCATAAGCAGGGGACAGCAGCTGAAGACACTTTACCACATGTGCCTTGCAGCTGGGGCACTAAACAACAAAACAAGATATGTGAGAAAAACAAGATGTTTATCAGAGTGTGCTCAGCTGTTGTAGGCTGTTGAAAAACAAGTCTCTTGTCAGGGTATATGGCTCGAGATGGCTGCAAAGATGATAGCCGCTTTCTGCTAGGAATTGGCTTCCAACAGGTCCCCCTTTTTACATTTTTTTTTCAAAAGGGAAGGCTGGGAAAATTTAAGGAAACTGTGCCGGCCTTAGGTCAGAACAAAGGACCCCAGCCTCCCTTTCCCATCTTTGGATACTCAACAGCCATTGACTGAGCTCCTGTCTTAGGATGGTGAGGCCACCCAGTTAGAGGCAAGGATCTTGAGGTGTTCTCTTACTTGTAATTGACTATCCCACTTAGCTCGTAAGTTAGGGGTTAATCCTCATCTGTCTCAATGACAGAGGTTTTAGAGTCCCCTATTTCCAGCCTGTAATAATGGACCTGTATGGGTTTCATTTGAATAGTGTCTATCTGTTGTTGCACAAAAACCATCAGTCTATTGAACAGCATGGAACCAAGAGACAAGACTTAATGCCTGAATGGTTGGTATAAAAGCAACACTCTTTTTTAAAGGTAGCACGCAATTCCCCCTGTTGGAGAAGTTAAAGGTCTAAGCCTTGTACCCACAAATTTTGAATTAATAGAAGAAATTATACCAATGAAGTCCTTTAATTTGCATCAGCTTAGTAACAATTATACAGATTTCTACCAATAGATTATGGCTGTGTAATCAATTTTAGCTCTTCCTCCCTGTTCCAATAAAACCATTACTTTTCCCTAGAAAGACAACCTAATATTAATCACCTCAGTCCCCAAGCCCAGGGAATTGGGGTGCCAACTCTTCATTAACTTCTTCAAGCTGAATATGGGCATTGAGACATTAGAAGAGGGATGAGGGGAAGGGTAAATTGATAAGCCTCTGATGTCTGTCTTAACTGCATCCAGTTGGAAGGCCAGGACATCAGTGAACATGCAGGTGACAAGAAGATTCATTCACCTGTGTATTCTGTAATATACAAATCTCAAAACAAATTTTAGTATCAAGATAATTATTTTGTTTGATTCTCTGGAATCTAGTCTTCTGGAGGCCTACCTCTGTCATGTCTGACCATATAATTCTGGAAGATATAACTACTACCTTAATGACCTCTTTGGAAAACACATAGAAAAATCTTTTTTTCCCAAATCTGCCTATCCTTGAGCCAGTAACCAGAAAAGCCTTTACACTGACCTTTTATCCAGAGGAAAAATATAACT
Source organism: Grammomys surdaster (assembly GCF_004785775.1). NCBI lineage: Eukaryota > Metazoa > Chordata > Mammalia > Rodentia > Muridae > Grammomys > Grammomys surdaster. The sequence goes on along the minus strand of NW_021604744.1, from coordinate 1,859,666 downwards.
ACACAACTCAGAATCACACACATTTTGAAGGTTAAATCAATCTAATGTAACTGATTAACACTGTCTTTCTGTTCAGCTCTCTGCCTAGAGCAACCTTCTATTTATCTGTTTATCTGTTTGGCTCTCTTGACTCAGAGCAGCCTGCAACTTACTCCTTGTGTCTTTAAAGCATTTTTCATCTGTTCCTGCTGACTTATTTCTTGCCTCATATTCATTACTATGATCTACTGGTCTCAATGCAGCAGGTTACCGCAGTGATTACCTTTGTTTCACTTCTGAATTTTCAGTCAACCCTTCTTCCAGTAATGTCCCTCACTGGGTCTCTCATTCTCGCTGCTCAGAGTTGAGTGCCACTCTGTATGGGCCCGCTCCATCAGTCAACAGGTTCTCCAGCGCAGGAATGAGGATGTACACTTCCAATTCCTGCAGTGTCCTTCACTGTGTCCCGCTTACTGTAGCTCCAATGTTGAGGTGTCACTCTGTAATGGCCAGTTCTGCCCCACATTTGGTGGCCAGTCTGTACCAGCCCAAGTTGCTGCTCCGGTCTGAGGGACAGGGTCTAGCAAGAGAGAGAGTAGGGATGGAGGGGCAGGAGATGCGAAGAATGGAGACAAGATAGAGAGTCTGTTCAAGTCCCGTTTATTGAAAGGAAATCCTGGGTATACATAAGCATAAGCAGGGGACAGCAGCTGAAGACACTTTACCACATGTGCCTTGCAGCTGGGGCACTAAACAACAAAACAAGATATATGAGAAAAACATGATGTTTATCAGAGTGTGCTCAGCTCTTGTAGGCTGTTGAAAACAAGTCTCTTGTCAGGATATATGGCTTGAGATGGCTGTAAAGATGATAGCCGCTTTCTGCTAGGAGTCGGCTCCCAACAATAGTGACTTATACTAATGCTGAAATTTACCTCATGGGTAATCAATGAGGATTGGCAAAGAGCTTGCAATAGCATTTTTGGAGAAATTAACAACAAATATTCCCAAGAACAAGCAACTTCAGTTTATAAAAAGAATTAATTGAATTCTTCCTTGTACTGTGAGAACCTTTTATACAGATGCCAATACATCAGGAATGGCAAGTTATAAGTCAGAAAATATAAAGTCATTCAAAGCCCATATGTTTCAGTTCAAAAATTAGAACTATATGCTATTCCATAAAAGGCATCATGAAAATAGTAGAAGTTTGAAAAAAAACTTTTTTCTATAACTTTTTTTATGGCAAGCCAAGGAAATAAAAAAAATAGTCCTACTTGTTCTTTGTATAATCAAGCTCCGCTACCTACTGGGAGTAACCCTAAAGGCACACAGAGAAATAAGATTTGGCAGATAGATGTGTTTCATTTTGCAGAGTTTAGAAAACTAAATTATGTATATCAAACAGTTAATACCTATTCAGGATTCCAATGAGTTCTGAAAAGGCTGATTCTGTATTTACACATTGATTAGAACTGATGGCTATCATAAGAATACCTTTGCAAATTAAAACTGATAATGCTTTCACACAATGTATTCAGTGCAATGAAACAACTTTTTATATATTATAGCATTAAACATATTGTGGGTATACAATCCTACAGGTCAAGCCATTGGGTAAAGATTTAGCAATACTTTAAAGGAGATGCTTGTAAAACAGAGGGGGGATATGAGATCTCCCAGAGATAAATTACATAATAATTTCTTAAGTTTAAATTTTTTAAATGTCAGTGAGACAGGTAGCACAGCTGCTGAAAGACACTGGATTTTAGAAAGACTGATGAATTAAATCTGCCTATATGTCATAAGAGTGTGTTAACTTCAGAATGGAAGTCATGAGATATGTTCTGATGAGAGAGAGGCTAGGTCTTTATTTCCACAGGAAACAAAAAGCTATGGAGTCCTTCAAAGTTAATAAAGATTAGATTTGACCATGGGAGACCTTCTGCAAATCTTGGCTGCTGGTGTGTGAGGGAAAAGACCTGAAAGGATGGCAAAGCAGGTTACAGGATCCCTGTACATAGGAACAGTTCAAGAGACTATTTGAAGGAGGAAATGTCATAGTTCATTAGACTGAAAACTTCTAAATGCTGCAAACCTGTTCCTGGTTATGGTATCTATGGTAACTACACAGGCTCAAAGCTTTTATTCCTAACCTGCCGACTAGCAGAGGACTAAGCTGAGGATACAGCTGAGGACACATGGGTGTCTCCACAGTATCCGATGAATCTTTTTGGTTATCTAGTGTAAGGAGAGGTGCTGATACTAAGGTCTTGCTTCCCAGTTGGTTCTTGACTTGTCAATAAAGAAGGCTGGGGGTCAATTGCTGGACAGAAGGTACAGCTGGGACTTTGGGGTCCCAAGAGGAAAAGGAGATGCAGAGAAAGGGGGGGGGGCTTTTCTGCCATGCTTTGGAGGAAAGAGGATGCTCCTATCATGTAAAGCCTCAAGGCAGCTAGGGCCCATGGCCTCCGCTATTGGTGGGGGGCCAAAGATAGACCGGCTGATTGGAACAAGCCATTAAGCTTAGAGCAGAAGGAGAAATGGAGATAAAACATTGATAAAGGCATGCCTTTCCAGGCAGGAGGTATCTGTGTCCAGCAATTGTGCCACAAAAGGCAAGCTGTAAAGTGACAAGCTGAGTGTGTGTCCTTTATCTGTGGATTCTGGGGTCTCAGGAAGTGGGCTGGTAACACTACCCCTCCCAGAGCAAAGGCAGAGAGAGAGAGAGAGAGAGAGAGAGAGAGAGAGAGAGAGAGAGAGACCGGATTGGGGATGATTGTGATCATCCCAGAGCTAAGTCGGGTGGGACAAATGGGAGCTAGGAGAAGCAAGAGCTAGGTAGCTCCTGGACAAGGCTGTAGCATGTCTTTAAAACTACATGCAACAACCTAGTTCTCGAGACTTATTACGTGTCATCCTTTCCTGTGGCATGGATGGGAGTCTATACCCCTCCCCCATTACAGAAGGCCATGCAGTCCAAACTGACTTATGAAGACTTACAGATTCCCTTCACCAGTTCAGGCATACAACAGAACCACCATTAGCTGATTTGTGCATACCACAAACTTCACAGATGTGTTAATACAAAAATGTCCCTAAATGTTACTTTTAAAAGTTTATGTGTTGGGGCTGGAGGGATGGCTCTGGGGCTAAGAGCACCGACTACTCTTCCAGAGGTCCTGAGTTCAATTCCTAGCAACCACATGGTGACTCACAGCCATCTGAATGGAATCTGATGCCCTCTTCTGATGTATCTGAAGACAGCTACAGTATACTTGGATACATAAAAATTTTTTTAAAATCCTTGAAAAAAAAAAAAAGAAAGTTTGTGTGTTTCCAGAGCAAAATGGCCAACACCAGTGAGGTAAAAGGAGCTAGCCCCAAGTGGTCCAACCTCACCCACTGCCTTAGCTGATAATTCCCCAAAATCTGCATCCAGGACAGCTTCAAAGCAGCTAGACCCAGATGGTACAGCCTCACAAACTGCTTCAGCTAGACCTGTGCCTTCCTGGACAGCCAGTGAAACAGTAGCTCTCCCAGGATTTAGCCAGCATCCCAATTTTCTTAGGGCCCCCAAAGATGTTATTGTCCCAAGACAACAGGAAGTAATCTAAAAAACACAACACCTTCATTCCCAAGAGGGGTAATTGGTGGTTATTGGTCATTTGGTGTGATATGGATGGTTATGGGTTATTAGTAGTTTTGGTTAGGGAAGATGAAAGAAAGTTAGATTTAGGGATCCCTCTCTCCCCTCTATCCTTCTTTCTCTACTATCTAGTGTTGGTGCATGAAAGCAGGTAAGAAGGGAGAGGAGTGTGAGAGGGAAAAGGACAGTGGACTACTGTATCTCCTTTTAGACTAAGAAAGCAACAAGTCTCATATTTTAGATTGGTATTGATCTTTGTATGATAGAAATTTAAGGTTATATTTGCTACAGCACTACACATACACGCACACACACATACACACACACACACACACACACACACACAATTCAACTCTTGTTTAAGGGATATGTAAATGCACCTTCCATGTCATTTAAAAATGTAATGTAAAGTCCCAACCTTATGAAAGCTACATTGTAAACTGTTAAGAATAATTAAGAAATACAGGCTAGTAATCAGTCACCTGTAATAACCATCCTTTAGTGTGTTCAGAACTATACTTGTAATCATGCTAAGTACTAATGTAGTTGATTACAGGAATAGATTTTATTTAGCCACTTATGTATGTTTTTTAAAAAAGATTTATTCATTTATTATGTACACAGCATTCTGACTGCACATACACATAAATGCCAGAAGAGGGCACTCTATCACACTAAAGATGGTTTTGAGCCACCATGTGGTTGCTGGGAATTGAACTCAGGACCTCTGAAAGAGCAGACAATGCTCTTAACCTCTGAGCCATCTCTCCACCCCTTATGTATGTTTTTAAGTTAAACAAATAACTAGAAACAAGCAAGTTTATCTATTCAGACATACTTCAGATACATAGTTGGTCCTCAGACACTTCAGAGATTTGCAGAATATGTCATTTAAAATGTTTAATAAAAGGCTTTTTGTGACAAACACATTAGCTTCTGGAAGCACCCCTAATCTCCTCCAAAGATGATGGTGGGCACAGAAAAACCTCCACCTGGAGCTCACTTCATATGTGGCAAAGCTGGTCACAGGGTTATAACTGCCTGTTACCTGGATTGCTGAGAATATGGCGTCCAAACTAGACAAGCAGGCCATTGAGGAGTCAATTGTCATACTTTTCCGAAACAAGAAGGATAGCACAGTCCTCCCAAGTTCCTGCTTCACAAAAAGGTCTGACAGATCTTCTGGGTCTGGCAGGCAAAGATGCATTGCTCCATTGACACAGGAACACTGGGTGACTGTCTACATAGCCAGTAAGTCTCTATCATTTTTATTAGATTCCGAAGCTGCTTGTTCTGCACTTCTTGTTTACTCAGGTGAAATTCGTCCTTCTCTGGTCTCTGATGGGTTTGAAGACTAGACTAGTGATAGACTAAAGTTCAGAGCTAACATTAATCTGTGGAATTCTGATAATTGTCATAGTCACAAGCTCGAGATCTTAAATTTTTCCTTTGGTTATCTTCTAAATATAAACTTAAAAGGGACTTCTCATTATGCTCATTTGTCAAGAACACTACACAACTTTGGACTCCCCAAGACAGAACAAATGGACTAGACAAGTGTGAATATAATTTTTTATTGGATAATTTCTTTATTTACATTTCAAATGTTATCCCATTTTCCTGGTTGTCCCCTACCCCCTGAAACTCCCTATTCTATTCCCCTTCCTCTGCTTCTATGAGAGTACTCACCCACCCACCCACTAACGCCTCCCTGCCCTCAAATTCCCCTACACTGGGGTATCGAGCCTTCACAGGACCAAGGTCCTTTCCTTCCATTGATGTCCAACAATGCCATCCTCTGCCACATATGTGGCTGGAGCCATGGGTCTCTCCATGTGTACTCTCTAGTTGGTGGTTTAGCCCCTGGGAGCTCTGGGGGGTTGATATTATTGTTCTTCCTATGGAGTTCCTATGGAGTTGCAAACCCCTTCAGCCCCTTCAGTCCTTCTCCTAACTCCTCCATTGGGGACCCCCATTAGGGACTCATTTCAGTGAAATGGTTGGCTGCGAGCATCCTCTCTGTATTTGTCAGGCCTCTCAGGAGACAGCTATATCAGGCTCCTGTCAGCATGCATTTCTTGGCATCCACAATAGTTTCTGGGTTTGGTGACTGTGTATGGGACTGTGTATGGGATGGATCCCCAGGTGGGTCAGTCTTTGGATGCCCTTTCCTTCAGTCTCTGTTCCACACTTTGTCTATGTATTTAATCCTGTGAGTATTTTGTTCCCCATTCTAAGAGTGATCGAAGCACACACACTTTGGTCTTCCTTCTTCTTGAGCTTCATGTAATCTGTAAATTGTATCTTGGGTATTCCAAGAATTTGGGCTAATATCCACTTATCAGTGAGTTCGTACCATGTGTGTTCTTTTGTGATTGGATTACCTCACTCAGGATGATATTTTCTAGTTCCATCCATTTGCTTAAGAATTTCATGAATTCATTGTTTTTAATTGCTGAGTAGGCCTTTTGGCTGGGGCAGACACCTAGCTGGTCTGCTCCCGTGAAGACATCATATCCTGAGCCATCCTAAAGGAACCACTGCACTCAGAGCAGAAGGATTTCAGGATCCTAGAGGCGGCCTGAGTCCCAGGAGTTCTTCCACCCAGGAGCTCAGAATCACAGGATCACAGACATCTGGACTCTGAGGAGTTCTGACACAACCAAGATAACTGGAAAGACAGGCTCCAGTCAGAGACAGTGAGTGCAGGTAGCACTAGAGTTAACCAGATAGTGAAAGTCAAGTGCAAGAACATAAGCAACAGAAACCAAAGTTACTTGGCATCATCTGAACACAGTTCTCCCACCATAGCAAGCCCTGGACACCCCATCACACTGGAAAAGCAGGATTCAGAATTAAAAATCACTTCTCATGATGATGATAGAGGACTTTAAAAAGGACATAAATACCTACCTTAAAGAAGTACAGGAGAACATAGGTAAATAGGTAGAAGCCCTTAAAGAGGAAACACAAAAATCCCTTAAAGAATTTCAAGAAAACACAACCAAACAGGTAAAGGAATTGAACAAAACCAGGATCTAAAAATGGAAGTAGAAACAATAAAAAAATCTCAAAGGGAGACTACCCTGGAGATAGAAAATTTAGGAAAGAGATCAGGAGTCATAGATGCAAGCATCACCAACAGAATACAAGAGATAGAAGAGAGAATCTTATGTGCAGAAGATACCATGGAAAACATTGACACAACTGTCAAAGAAAATGCAAAATGCAAAAAGCTCCTAACCCAAAACATCCAGCTATACCACTCCTGGGCATATACCCAAAAGATGTCTCAACATACAACAGGGACACATGTTCCACTATGTTCATAGCAGCCTTATTTATAATAGCCAAAAACTGGAAAGAACCCAGATGTCCTTCAACAGAGGAATGGATACAGAAAATGTGGTACATTTACACAATGGAGTACTATTCAGCTATTAAAAACAATGAGTTCTTGAAATTCTTAGGCAAATGGATGGAACTTGAAAATATCATTCTACCAGGCGATGGTGGTGCACGCCTTTAATCCCAGCACTTGGGAGGCAGAGGCAGGCAGATTTCTGAGTTCAAGAGTTCGAGGCTAGCCTGGTCTACTGAGTGAATTCCAGGACAGCCAGGGCTACTCAGAGAAACCCTGTCTTGAAAAACCAAACCAAAAAAAAAAAAAATCATCCTGAGTGAGGTAACCCAATCACAAAAGAACACACATGGTACACACACACTGATAAGTGGATATTAGCCCCAAAGCTCACAATACCTAAGGTACAACACATAGACCACATGATGCTCAAGAAGAAGAAAGAAGACCGAAGTGTGGGTGCTTTTGGTCCTTCTTAGTAGGAGTATCAAAATACTCAACCAGAGCTCCCATGATCTAAACCTCCAGCCTAGGAACACAAAGGGAGGGACTTGAGGCTCCATCTGTATAGGTAGTTGAGGATGGACTTGTCAGACATCAGTGGAAGAGGAGAGCCTTGGTCCCTGAAAGTTTGAATACTCTAGTGCTGGGGAATTCGAGTGCAGGGAGGTGGGAATGGGTGGATGGTGGTGGCACACCCTCATATAAGTAGGAGCAAGAGGGATGTAATAAGGGGTTTTTAGGGGGAATGGGAGAGGGGATAACATTGAAAGGTAAATAAATAAATGTTCAATAAAAAAAAACCCAGATAAGGTGTCTGGCAATTGTAGTCAAGCAGTTGAGACTTTTTGTCAACAAATTATTATGGAGATTTTGTACAATCCTCAAGGACAAGGTATTGTGGAAGAGACTCATGGAACTTTAAAAATATTTGTGAGACATACTGTTACTTAGACGGAAAATGATGCCAACCTGTGAGCTTGCCAAGTGCCCTGACAAGGATGAATGGAAAATTGTATTGGACATATGTTCCTGACCCACCTTTGCTTGACTATATCCCTGATGGGAAAAGCTGCCTTGCCTCAAGTTTTTAGACCTTGTGGGATAGAGAATCAAAAAGAGAAGTTATAATGTCTCTTGTATTTTTCTGAAAGATGACCAGCTATTAGGACTCAATCATGTATTGTTCTAGAAATCAATCCAATATTGGAAATAACAGTCTACATTTGGAAGGCTGGATCTGGACATTGTCAGAGACATATTTGGAAGTTAGCTGTAGTTCAGTATGATGCTATGATAGCAAGAGATAAAGTTGGGACAGGATCTGGATTTCAAACAAGGGTTAGTGCATGTTTTAAGGATCTTTTAATTGTCAAGCTAAAATTGGTTTTGTCTCTTCTACAATATTTATTGTAAGTTGTATTGACTGTATAATTTCCAATTGTGTTAGTGTGTTGAAACCTGGCATGTCTGTTATGGAGGTCTTCTATCAGCCAGCTTTTGTCTTACTGCCCTAAGTATTAGAAAACCTTGATTCTCTGAAAAAAGCTTGAAAGTGCTGGAAGAAGTGAGTTAGGCTTTAAGCAGAAGCAAGAGGCTAGTGGGCTTGATTATTGCTGGTATAACAGCTTTAATTTCATTAATTGCTAGCACCACTGCTTCTGCAATAGCATTGACACAAGGAGTTAAGACAACTATTTCTGTTAACCATCTAGTAAAAAAATATTACTAATGTATTGAGTATACAAAAGGATTTATATAGGCATCTGGAACAACAAATGATGGTATAGAACCTATTCAAATTATCTGAAGGAGATTCAGGGTTCAAGAGTTAGGAGCCATCCCAAGTGTCATGACAAGTATCATTGGTGTAGTGTTACTTTAAAATTTACAATGATTGTCATTATAATTAGAAAAAAAATTTAAAGACACCTGTAGGATATTTGGCATAATCCTAACACCTCTCTGGGTGTGTTAACTCTGCATAGTGAGATTATGAATTTAAAGAATGCTGCTCTGTTGAGCTTTGATGCTGCAGATAATGCCAATAAAATTATTTATGGCCTGAGGTCAGTATTTCCATTTTGATCAAACCTCAGGAATGGAATATATAGTTTGATCAGGATAGCCTTCTTGTCTTGGGGATACTTTTATTCCTGCTCATCATGCTAAAGCTTGTCTCTAACTACATTAACAGGCTGTCAGCCAAAGTACACAACTTGAAACTGATAATGGACCCCCCAGACAGAGTTATTAATTTAACAGGCTGGCAAGCCAAGGATGGGTAAGATTCTGTACAGAGCCTTACCAACCTAAGACAGAAATATATTGCTTTTGATAATGGATATTCCATGAAGGGTAAGGAAGGCATTCTTGTCAGGACGACCTAAGACAGACTCAGTCTTGTTAACAAAATAAAAAAGGGGGAAAGGGGGAGAGCCTTTGGGGCTGCTTGGCAGGAATATGACATTGGTCAAGGACAAGGAAGTAGGCTTCAAGCAGGAATCTGACATTAAGCTAGAATAAAGAAGTAATTTCAGGCAGGAATCTAAATCTTAGGCTACAACAAAGAAGTAATTTCAGACAGAAATCTAAATTTTAGGCTAGAACAAGAAAGTAGCCTTCAGACATGAAAATTACCTTGGGCTAGGACAGGGAAGTGGGCTCAGATACTTTGGTCATCCTGATAAGCCCTTAGAAACAGTGATCACAGGAGTGTTCATGTAATTGGGTTTAATGCCTTGCTTTTTCTTTGACTATTTGTGCTTATTGTTTTGCTTGTTCCTTGACTATTTGCATCTATTGTATTGTTAGACCCTCAACCTAGAACTGACCTTGATACATGTATGTAATCAAAATGGCATAAAAACATAAAGGAAAAAAGGGTATAGGATAGGGGGTTCTAGGGAGGGAAAATGGAGAAAGGGGATGACATCTGTATTGTAAATAAATAAAATATCCAATAAAAAGTCTATTGGCATTTTTAAAAATCTATTTATTTTATTGATATCAGTAGACTGTAGCTGTCTTCAAACACATCAGAAGGCATCAGATCCCATTATAGATGGTTGTGAGCCACAATGTGGCTGCTTGGAATTGAACTCAGGACTTCTGGAAGAGCAGTCAATGCTCTTAACCTCTGAGCCATCTCTCCAGCTCACATTTTTAATGAAAGAAAAAAAAGCCTCATATTTTCTGAAACAAAATATTTTCCTGGAAGTTACATCCTTGCAAATCACTCTAACACCTGATTTATCAAGAGACAAACTGAATCTTCATTCAAGCTATTGCCAGTCTATGCCTCCAGAACTTCTTACTGTTCTCTAAGAAACAATGAAAGCTAAAGTAATAGACCAAAGCTCAGTATCACTATGGCTTTGGCTTTTTTTTTTTTTTTAAATAAACTTCTGGAAAGGGTTTCTAGATCTTCAGGACTTCCTAGATAATACATTAAGAGATGTGAAAACAACCACAGTAGTCCCTTATGTGTGAGCATGTGACTTAGGTCTCAACGAATGATGGGGACCTCTGCTACCAGACTTTCTAAGATTTATTTTATTCTTAATTGTATGACTGTTTTGCCTGCATGTGTTTAAGAGCTCCACATGTGTGTAGTACCTGCAGAAGTCAGAAGTCAGCTTCAGACCTTCTAAAGCTGCAGTGATAGATGGGTGTAAACAGACACATGTGTTTAGAGAACTGAAGAGGTCCTCTGCAAGAGCACCTAATGCTCCTTGTCACTGAGCCACTTCTCTAACCCCCATATAACTACTCATATAGGAGATAGCAGGGTGCCATATGCCTCTAATCCCACTATTTTGGATGACAGAGGCAGGACAGGAAGATCGTAGTGAGTTCCAGGCCAGCCACTGCTACAACTCATGCCAAGAATAGTGGTAAATGTCTTTAGTCCCAGCACTTGGGAATCAAGGCAGGTTTGAGGTCAACATGATCTACATGGTGATTTCCAGTTTAGCCAGGACTACACAGACAGACCCTGCCTGTGATGGTTTGTATATGCTTGGCCCAGGGAGTGGCACTGATAGAAGGTTTGGCCCTGCTGAAGTAGGTGTGGCCTTGTTGGAGTAGGTGTGTCATTGTGGGTGTGGCTTTAAGACCATCATCCTAGCTGAACACTGAGCCTGTAAGCCAGCCCCAATTCAATGTTGTCCTTGGGGGCTGTGGTGGTGCACGCCTTTAATCCCAGCACTTGGGAGGCAGAGGCACGTGGATTTCTGAGTTCGAGGCCAGCCTGGTCTACAGAGTGAGTTCCAGGACAGCCAGGGCTACACAGAGAAACCCTGTCTTGAAAAACCAAACCAAAAAAAAAAGAGTTGCCTTGGTCATGGTGTCTGTTCACAGCAGTAAAACCCTAAGACACTGCTTCAAAACCAGACCCTACCCCATCACAACCTTATGTGTATTCATTAGTAATTAGCATTAGAAACCATCCTGAGCATTTAAAAAAAAGATTTAATATAGGAACGATGTGCTTTCAAATGTACAGGACTGGAATAACTGATGTTAAAAGCTGCTACTGGGCTTTGGTTTAATCTAACACTACATAGCTGGAGTTCAAAGATTAGATACCTCACATTAGGAACTAGTGATTGGATTTGAGACTACTGAGAACAATCCTCAACCTGGGAGAGTGGGGTGGTTCTCATGCCATCTCACCCCCTATTTTCTCCCACCACCAAATCTTGTAGCTAGAATTTAAGAATTCATGTCAAAGTAAATCTGGGAAGCAAGATGGATCACTTTCTAGCCTCTCCAAAATAGAAGGTAGTGAAAATGATATTGAGAGACTCAGTCCAAGGGCCTACATAGGTAAAGAATCTTTTGGGCTCTGTAGTGTCATACTAAAAACCATACATAGTATGTGATGGATCAAATATGCTTGGCTCATGAAAAATGGCACTACCAGCAGGTGTGGCCTTGCCAGGTAAGTGTGGCCTTGCTGGGTAGGTTTGGCCTTGTTAGGTAGGTGTGGCCTTGCTGGGTAGGTGTGGCCTTGTTGGAGTAGGTGTGTCACTGTGTGGTGCGCTTTGAGACTGTGCTGCTGAGGCTCCGCCAAGTGTGGAAGAGAGCCTCCTACTGCTGCCTGTGGATCAAGATGTAGACCTCTCAGCTCCTTCTCCAGCACCATGTCTGCCTGCATGCTGCCGTGCTTCACACCATGGTGATAACTGACTGAACCTCTGAAAACTGCCAGTCAGCCACAATTAAATGTTGTCTTTATGAGAGTTGCCTTAGTCATAGTGTCTCTTCACAGCAATGAAACCCTAACTAAAACATGGTGTCAGGAGGGAGTTAATGGGGAGAGACTATGCTAAAAATTTGGACTCACATCTCTCCTTGGGTCCTCACCACTCCAAGTCCCACTGTTTTGGTAAGAATTAGTTTCATCAGAGTACATAATAGCATTTACAAATCTAGTAACAGGCTCCTACAGCATGAGTTTGGGAAAGGCAGTCTGGCCTAATGTAAGCGTTGTTTTCGTTTGTTTTGCTTTCAGTCTGTTGTTTGGGATAAAACTCAACTCTCCCTACTCGGGAGATGGGAATTCTACTCGCTGGGGACTGGGAGGATGGCTCTGTGATTGAGAGGATGTGGTTCTTACAGAGGATCTGGGTTTGGTTCGTAGCACCCTCATGCTGGTTCACAACATTTGTAACTCTACTTCCAGGGTGTCTGATGTGCTCTTCTGACATCCACATGAACCAGGTACATATGTGATGTACTAGACATACAAGCAAAAGACTCATACACATAAAATCAAATAAACCTAAAAGAAAAGAAAAAAAGAATCATCTGTGCCACACCCCTACTCGGCTGTGATACAGTGCTCACAATTGTGATGATTCCGAGAGGCTAAATCTTTAAATTCAAACTCCTTTTTAGAGAAACTGACCTAAGTTTGAACTCAGGTAAACTAACAGGTTGGTACCTAACACGAGTTTCCAAGTTAGCCCCCAACAAAACCCAAGCCTAGCTCCAGTTTTTAGGCTCACCCCCAACAAGATCTGCAACTCCAGGTTACACCCTCAACAAGACCAGCATCTCTAGGTTATTACCCCAACAGATCTGCACCCCCAGGTTACAAGCCCAGCCCCTGTCTAACAACCACCAATATAGAGGGAAATAGAAATTAAGTTTACTATTTGATTCCCAGCACCAGCCAATTATGCTAAAGGCCATACATAGTAGCTTTCCAATAGAAACTTGCACACTTACCCCACCAACACCACCCCTTGCTGTTTACTATAAAGCCTTGCCCTGATAGATATTCCAGGCTTCTCTCTCCAGTAGAAACCATCCTGCATGTTGGTGGTGACCTGAGGGGCCCATGCTAGTTCCAGTGGAATAAAGATCCTGCTGTGACCTACATCAGATCGGCTCCCGTCTGATTTGGGGGGTGGCTAACAATTCCCTGGTACTACAATTCCACTTTTAAAAATCTTGCTTGTGAATTACTTGGAAGCTAAATAACAATTGAGCTTAAAAGAGGATAAATACAATCTATCACAACATCTCAAGAAGCCTGTGCTCCATTTAGTTACATAGCATGAATGTCCTGCTTAAGAGCGATGCCTTAGCACAGTGCCTTGTTGTTTGAACTATATTGGATTAGGTGTGGTGTCTCCTCCTACTTTAAAGCCTTGGCTGGAAATCAGCAGTGATAGTGTGTAAGGTTGGCCAATAGTAAGGACATCTATTATATATGACCCAAAGCTGCAGAGCCAATGAGTAAATGTGTGTGCCACCACACCCAGATTCTATTTTTTAAGTTTAGAAAGGAAAAAAGAAGGAGGAAGAGGAGAAGGAGAAGCAGCAGCAGCTATGTTCAAGTGCTATCTGAGACAGTAACCCTGTTTGAAAGGTAGAAGTTACTATATATATTATACTTTGAGCATACTCCCCTCAAAATCTTGAACTTTTAATAATTGGTGTTATCTATGTGTGATGCTGTTTTGTCTGTGTGCTGCATACAAGTCTGGTTTCTGGGGTACATGAGGTCCTGGGTGAGATCCCTAGTATTCTCTCCCCAAATTTCTTGAAATCCGTAATCCATTTTTATGGCATTCAGGATCCCTCTTGAGTTTAATAATAAAGACTCGGAGACAACTGTATAGTATAAGGCTGTTGGCCTGGCTACTGGAGCAGTCCCTCAGATAACTTAACTCCTGGCATCTGTCCATGTGACTCTGCTCTACCTCTCTGCCCTGCCACAGTTCTGTCTCATCCCTCTTTTGCTTGCTCTCCTGCCCTAGCTTCAGCCCCCAGCAATTTATTGTTCAAATTTGTATTTCTTTCTCATACAAAAAAGCTATTAGCATAGTGAGAGATTCCTCCCCTAGGGTAGTTGAGGAAGAAACAAACATTTACATATGCAACCTGGCTTCATCTCTAACACCTGTAAACTATATACAATAAGAACAACTACAAAATGAAAACTATCAAGGTTAAGAATTATATTCACTTTTTTTCTGAGGAACCTCCAGATTGATTTCCAGAGTGGTTGTACCATCTTGCAATCTCACCAACAATGGAGGAGTGTTCCTCTTTCTCCAAATCCTCTCCCGAATCTACTGTCACTTGAGTTTTTGATCTTAGCCATCCTGACTGGTGTGAGGTGGAATCTCAGGGTTGTTTTGATTTGCATTTCCCTGATGACTAAGGATGGTGGACATTTCTTTAGGTGCTTCTTGGCCACTCAATATTCCTCAGTTGAGAATTCTTTGTTTAGCATTGTACCCCATTTTTAATAGGGTAGTTTGATTGTCTGGAGTCTAATTTCTTGAGTTCTTTGTATACCTTGGATATTAGCCCTCTATCAGATGTAGGATCGGTAAAGATTTTTTTCCCAATCTGTTAGTTGCTGTTTTGTCCTATTGACAGTGTCCTTTGCTTTACAGAAGCTTTGCAATTTTATGAGATCCCATTTGTCAATTCTTGATCTTAGAGCATAAGCCATTGGTGTTCTGTTCAGGAACTTTTCCCCTTTGCCTAGGTATTCGAGGCTTTTCCCCACCTTCTCTTCTATTAGTTTCAGTGTATCTGGTTTTATGTGGAGGTCCTTGATCCACTTGGACTTGAGCTTTGTACAAGGAGATAAATATGGATCAATTTGCATTATTCTACATGCTGACCTCCAGTTGAAACAGTACCATTTGTCGAAAATGCTGTCTTTTGTCCACTGGATGGTTTTAGCTCCTTGGTCAAAGATCAAGTGACCATAGGTGTGTAGGTTCATTTCTGGGTCTTCTATTCTATTCCACTGATCCTCCGGCCTGTCTCTGTACCAATACCATGCAGTTTTGATCACTATTGCTCTGTAGTACAGCTTGAGGATTGTGATTCCCCCAGAAGTCTTTTTTATTGTGAATAGTTTTCGCTATCCTGGGTTTTTTGTTATTCCAAATGAATTTGCAAATTGCTCTTTCTATCTTTATTAGGAATTGCTTTGGAATTTTGATGGGGCTTGCATTGAATCTGTAGATTACTTTTGGCAACATAACCATTTTTACTAAGTTAATCCTGCCAATCCACAAGCATGGGAGATCTTTCCATCTTCTGAGATCTTCCATTTCTTTCTTCAGAGACTTGAAGTTCTTGTCATACAGATCTTTCGCTTGCTTGGTTAGATTCACAGCAAGATATTTTATATTATTTGTAACTATTGTGAAGGATATCATTTCTCTTTTGGTTTCTTTGTGTGTGTGTGTGTGTGTGTGTGTGTGTGTGTTTGAGACAGGGTTTCTCTATGTAGTCCTGGCTGTCCCAGAACTCACTCTGTAGACTAGGCTGGCCTCGAACTCAGAAATCTGCCTGCCTCTGCCTCCCCAAGTGCTGGGATTAAAGGCGTGTGCCACCACTGCCCAGTGTTTCCCTAATTTCTTTCTCAGCCTGCTTATCCTTTGAGTAGAGGAAGGCTACTGATTTGTTTGAGTTAATTTTATATCCAGCCACTTTGCTAAAGTTGTTTATCAGGTTTAGGAGTTCTCTGGTGGAAGTTTTAGGGTCACTTAAGTATACTATCATATCATCTGCAAATAGTGAAATTTTGATTTCTTCCTTTCCTTTTTGTATCCCTTTGACTTCTTTTCGTTGTCTAATTGCTCTGGCTAGGAATTCCAGTACTATATTGAATAGGTAGGGAGAGAGTTTGCAGCCTTGTCTAGTCCCTGATCTTAGTGGGATTGCTTCAAGTTTCTCTCCATTTAGTTTGATGTTGGCTACTGGTTTGCTGTATATTGCTTTTACTATGTTTAGGCATGAGCCTTGGATTCCTGATCTTTCCAAGACTTTTATCATGAAGAGGTGTTGAATTTTGTCAAATGCTTTCTTAGCATCTAGTGATATGATCATGTGTTTTTTTCCTTTAAGTTTGTTTATATAGCAGATTACATTGTTGGATTTCTGTATATTGAACCATCCCTGCATTCCTGGGATAAATTCTACTTGATTATGGTGGATGATTGTTTTGATGTGTTTTTGGATTCAGTTTGCAAGAATTTTATTGAGTATTTTTGCATCAATATTCATAAGGGAGATTGGTCTGAAGTTCTCTTTCTTTGTTGGGTCTTTGTGTAGTTTAGGTATGAGCTTAATTGTGGCTTCATAGAATGAATCGCGTACTGTTCCTTCTGTTTCTATTTTGTGGAACAGTTTATAGAGAATTGGTATAAGGTCTTCTTGGAAGGTCCAATAGAACTCTGCACTAAAACCATCTAGTCCTGGCCTTTTCTTGGTGTGGAGACTTTTAATGACTGCTTCTATTTCTTTCAGGGTTATGGGACTGTTCAGATGGTTTATCTGATCCTGCTTTAATTTTGGTAATTATTATTCGTCTAGAAAATTGTCCATTTCCTCCAGATTTACCAATTTTGTTGAGTATAGGCTTTTGTAGTAGGATCTGATGATTTTTTGAATTTCCTTGGTTTCTGTTCTTATGTCTCCCTTTTCAGTTCTGATTTTATTAATTTGGATACTGTCTCTCTGCCCTCTGATTAGTCTGGCTAAGGGTTTATTTATTTTGTTGATTTTCTCAAAGAACCAGCTCCTGGTTTTGTTGATATTTTGTATAGTTCTTTTTGTTTCTACTTGGTTGATTTCAGCCCTGATTTTGATTATTTCCTGCCATCTAATCCTCTTTTTTGTGTTTGCTTCTTTTTGTTCTAGAGCTTTCAGGTGCGTTGTCAAGCTGCTAGTATATGCTTTCTCCAGTTTCTTTTTGTAGACACTTAGAGCTATGAGTTTTCCTCTTAACACTGCTTTCATGGAGTTCCATAAGTTTTGATATGATGTGTCTTCATTTTCCTTAAATTCTAAAAGTCTTTAATTTCTTTCTTTATTTCTTCCCTGATCACATTATCATTGAGTTGAGTGTTGTTCAGTTTCCAGGTGAATGTGGGCTTTCCGTTGTTTTTGTCATTATTGAAGACAAGCCTTAGTCCATGGTGATCTGATAGGATGCATGGGCTTATTTCACTTTTCTTGTTTCTGTTGATGCCTGTTTTGTGACCAATTATATGGTCTATTTTAGAGAAGTACCATGAGGTGCTGAGAAAAAGGTATATTCTTTTGTTTTAGGATGAAATGTGTTATAGTTATCTGTTAAATCCATTTGGTTCATAACTTCTGTTGGTTTCACTATATCTCTCTTTAGTTTCTTTTTCCATGATCTGTCCATTGCTGAGAGTAGGTGTTGAAGTCTCCCACTATTATTGTGTGAGGTGCAATGTGTGCTATGATCTTTGGTAAGGTTTCTTTTATGAAAGTGGATGCTCTTGCATTTGGCACATAGATGTTCAGAATTGAGAGTTCATGTTGGTTGACTTTTCCTTTGAAAAGTGTTAAATGTCTCTCCTTATCTTTTTTGATAGCTTTAAGTTGAAAGTTGATTTTATTCTATATTAGAATGGCTACTCCAGCTAGTTTCTTAGGACCATTTGCTTGAAAAATTGTTTTCCATCCTTTTACTCTGAGGTAGTATCTGTTTTTGTCACTGAGGTGGGTTTCCTGTATGCAGCAAAATGCTGGGCCCTGTTTATGTATCCAGCCCGTTAGTCTATATCTTTTTTTTTTGTTTGTTTTTTGTTTTTTGTTTTGTTTTTTTTTTTTGGTTTTTCGAGACAGGGTTTCTCTGTGTAGCCCTGGCTGTCCTGGAACTCACTCTGTAGACCAGGCTGGCCTCGAACTCAGAAATCCACCTGTCTCTGCTCCCAAGTGCTGGGATTAAAGGCGTGTGCCACCACTGCCTGGTTAGTCTATATCTTTTTATTGGGGAATTGAGTCCATTGATGTTAAGAGATATTAAGGAGAGGAGATTGTTGTTTCCTGTTATGTTTTTCATTAGCAGTGGCATTCTTTGTGTGGCTCTCTTCTTTTGGATTTGTTGGAAGAAGATTACTTTCTTGCTCTTTCTAGGGTATAATTTTTCTCCTTATATTGGAGCTATCCCTCTATTATCCTTTGTAGTGCTGGGTTTGTGGAAGATAGTGTGTAAATTTGACATGGAATGTCTTGATTTCTCCGTCTGTGGTTATTGAGAGTTTTGCTGGGTATAGTAGCCTGGGCTGGCATTTGTGTTCTCTTAGGGTTTTATGACATCTCTCCAGGATCTTCTGGCCTTTATAGTCTCTGGTAAGAGTCTGGTGTAATTCTGATAGATCTGCCTTTATATGTTACTTGGCCTTTTTCCTTTTAATATTCTTTCTTTGTTTTGTGCAATTGATGTTTTAATTATTATGTGATGGGAGTTATTTATTTTCTGGTCTAGTCTATTTGGCGTTCTGTAGGCTTCTTGTATGTTCTTGTATGTGGGCATCTTGTGTTTTAGGTTAGGGAAGTTTTTGTCTTTAATTTTGTTGAAGATATTTACTGGCCCTTTGAGTTGGGAATCTTCACTCTCATCTATACCTATTATCCTTAGGTTTGGTCTTCTTGTTGTGTCCTGGATTTCCTGGATGTTTTGTGTTTCTCCCTTTGAAATTTCTTTTTGTTTCTGCTTCCATTTTTATGTCCTGGATGGTTTTGTTTAATTCCTTCACCTGTTTGGTTGTCTTTTCTTGTAATTCTTTAAGGGATTTTTGTGTTTCCTCTTTAAGGGCTTCTACTTGTTTATCTGTGTTCTCAATTTCTTTGAGAGTGTTATTTATGTCCTTCTTAAATTCCTCTATCATCATCATTAGAAGTGATTTTAAATCTGAATCTTGCTTTCCTGGTGATATGGGGTATTCAGGACTTTCTAATGTGGGAGAACTAGGTTCTGACGATGCCAAGTACCCTGGGTTGCTGATGCCTATGTTCTTGTGTTTGCCTTTTGCCATCTGGATCTCCTTAGTGCTACCTGCCCTGTCTCTGACTGGGGCCTTTCTTTCCTATTATCTTGGTTGTGTGTTGTGTCAGAACTGTTTGGGGTGGGTGTCACTGCTGGGGTTAGAGCTGAGGTCCAAGATCTGCTCAGTACTCAGGCGCAGACCAGAAGGAACCAGTACTCTGGGCCAGGAGTGAATTCCTGGGTCCCATTGGTTCCCAGTTACTCTCTGTTTGGGGTGGGTGTTGCTGTCTCCTTACTTAAGATACTGCCAGGGTTAGAGCTCCTGGGAGCCCCACCTCCTCTTGGTTTTGTGAAATTGGGTGCTGAAGCCCAGGATCTGCTCAGTGTTCAGGTGCAGAAAGGAAGGCCAATAGATTTTTTAAAATATGGGCTATTCATATAGTGAGATAGCATAAAACAATAAATGTATTGCAATATGCAGATAGAGTCTCACAAACTCATTAAGTATAAGAAGCTATACAAAAGTTTATTATTCTAGTTCTTTGTATTTTTTTTTTACTTTTATTGAAAATAGATTTTTTTTTCTCATATAATGTATTCTGGTTATATCCCCTTCCTCTACTGTTTCTCCCCACCTCCTCTTCCATCCAGATCCACTCCCTTTCTGTCTCTCATTAGAAAACTAACTTCTAAGACATAATAATAAAGAAAATATTGTTTTGTCATTCTATTTCTTCAAAATTAAAAAAAAAGTGCATGGATCTGTGTCTTTGGAAGTCAGAATAAAAGTTACCTTGGTGAGACAGTAACCAAAGAAAGAAGGTCTTTGTGCATGCTATAAAAGTATTGAGCTTTCGAAGCTATGTGTCCCCAGCCCTGTCAATTTATTCATATTTTCCCCCTTGTTAAGAGTCTGGTTCTTAGCCTGGTCGTGGTGGTGGCCCACACCTTTAATCCCAGCACTCGGGAGGCAGAGGCAGGCAGATCTCTGAGTTCCAGGCCAGCCTGGTGTACAGAGTGAGTTTTAAGGCAGCCAGTGGTACACAGAGAAACCATGCCTCGAAAAAATAAAAAAGAAGAGGAGTTTTGAGGCTAGTCTGGGCCTCAAAAGGGTGACCCAAGCTTTCATATAAATGTTTATGCCCTGGAGTGATTCAGCTAAGAGATGCCTTGCCACAACCATTGCCATGATGCCATTTGGACTTGTGCTTCATTATCTTGGGAGGGTTTCATTCTGCAGCCTGGGCTGGGGCTTCCAGAGAGATGAATGTTGAACCGGAGCTTAAACTTCTTTTCTTTATGAGTTAGGGAGGGTGATATGGAGAGGAGTAGTTTATCAAGAGGCTAAGACACAAGAATCACTGAGCTCAAGGTCAACCTGTGACCTATTGTGAGTTCCGGACCAGTTTGGACTATATGAAACTCTGTTTCAACATAATGTGTAGGAAAGAGAATCTGGCATGATAGGGCATAACTGTAGTGCTAAGCATACACGAGGGAGAAGATTATTGGGAGTCTAAGGTCAGCCTTGGCTACACAGCAATGTTGAGATCAGTCTACTAAGAGAAGGTTGGTTCAAAAAGGGGGATCTGAGGGGCTGGGCTGGGAACAAAATTCAGTAGTAGAATGCTTGCCTGGGATTTGTGAGGCTCTGGGCTCAATCCTCAGCAACCAAAAAGAAGCAGAGTTTTTTTTGGGGGGGTTGTTTTGTTTTTTGTTTTTTGTTTTCTCTTCCTTTGAGCATACTGTATTTGCTTCTGATGTGTAGAATGTGGCAGAAATGATGGATTGTGACTTCTGAGGGTAGGTCATAAAAGGTGTTGAACTTTCTGCCTTGTTTCCTCTTGGTCACTCGCTATGGGGAAAGCCAACCAGTACTGCAGCTCTATGGCAAGATCTAGGCTGTAAGACGGAGACATATCTGCCAGAGCCTGATAGCATAGGAGGCCTCTGTTAACAGCCATGTGAATGAGCCATCTTAGGAACACGGCTTCCAGCTTCCGTCCAGCCTTCCGATGACTGCAGCCCTCAGTAGCATCTCAGCTCACCAGCTGAGTTGTCTGTGCACTCCTGAACCACAGAATCTGTGAGATGTAAGTGATTATTGTTGTAATTTTGGGGCTTTTTGGGGGAGGATATGTCTGCGTGTTACTGAAGTTCAAACCCAGGTTCTTGCACACATTCAGCCTCTGAGCTCTACTCAGAACCCTAAATACTTGTTGTTTAAACTGATAATTTAGAAGAGATGCATATAGTAATAGGTAAAGATATTTAATACATTCCATAATGCCTATTATGAGACTAGCCAATATTTACTCGGTGCTTAGACTCCTCCTGATTTCTGTATGTTCTGTTCTAACCTTTACAGCAAACAGGATTAGATTAAGTCTCCAAGTTTTTGTTGTTGTTGCTTGCTTGCTTGGTTCGAGAAACATTTTCACTATGTAGACCAGGCTGGCCTTGACAATGCATAGTTCTCATAGTCCTCTGCCTCAGCACTCCCAAGTGTTGGAGTTATAGGTCGGTACCACCACACCCAGTGTTCTTCAAGTGGATATTTTAATACATATATTATTAATATTTTAGTATATATATTATATATATGGACTAATTCGGTATCAAATTAGGTAGGTAGGTAACATGGCTCACTACAGTTGATGGGTTAGGAAGCTGAGGCACAGACATCTTATTCAGACCTCCTCAGGTATCTAGAGAGAGAAGCAGCATAGAAGTGATTCCTCTTGGTTGTCTGCTCCTGCTGTCTGTGCACGTTTGTTCTGATGGTGTGGGCATTACTGGGACATACACGCCACTGAAGTAATAAAAGACAGGCGTAAGCTTCACCATAGAAGTTTTGCAATAGAGATAACAATGAGAAGACTTGTGGGAGGAGCCTAGGCTCTCATCCTTGAAGGCCCTCATGATTTAATGACTCCATGTGGAAATAGCAGAATGTAAATGATTTTATGACCTTCATTTTCTATTAGATTCGTTAAAAATTGAACATTGTGAATGTCTTTTATCTCACTGGGCTGGGCTGGGAGAGAGAGGACTACACATGTCTGACCTTCAGCTTTATGTAGCTGTCCTGCGTTTCACATTCTACAGTGACAGTTTCCATCCTTCTATTATTATTATTATTATTATTATTTTATTATTGACAAGGTTTTTCCGTGTAGCCCAGGATGTTCTAGAACTCACTCTGTAAATCAGGCTGGCCTCAGACTCAGATATCGGCCTACTTCTGCCTCCTGAGTGCTGAGATTAAAGGAGTGCAGCACCACCACCCAGCTAGTCATTCTTAGCTATCTCCATTATAGCAACTTGATGTAGGTGTCAAGAAGTGACTGTAGAATGAAAGTGCAAATGATAGTGTGCAAAAGTTTCTTCTGTCTGGGTGTGGCACACACATTTAATGCCAGCATTCTAGAGGAGGAGACAGGCAAGTCTCTGAGTTTCAGGGCAACTTCTTTTTTTTAAAGATGTTTTTATTTTATAAAAAATTAAGTTTGGTAATGCTCAATAACATGATGCCCATACAATCAGAAGCGTAACCCAATACCCAACCTAGATATACCAGATATCTGTGACTGGCGGAGACACATGAACATCCACCTCTATGATCCCCCCCCCCCC
>NW_021604744.1:1744729-1836655 GCF_004785775.1 Grammomys surdaster | reverse complement strand
TCCCCCCCCCCCCTTCATCGCCTAACTCCTCCTCTCCTTACTCCTCCCACATTAGCTCCTCCTACATATCACCCTTCCTGTTAAAATAAAACTTTCCTCTTAAAATACAATTAGAGCATAACTATACCAATTTGTATCAGTAAGGTACAAGATAGACCTAACACCCAGTCCAACATTTTGTTGACTAACCAGAACCTCTGTCATCTCTCCTAACTAAAAGACTTAGTTCTGAACCTGGCTTTTTTCTTGGCTTTAGAATGAATGTCAGCTGAAAATCATCCTCTCAGATCTTTTCTCTAAAAGTAAATAGCCTGGATTGGCTATGAGACTATTAGTCTTCAACCCCATCAGAAATCCAGAATGACTGAATTAACTGAAATTATGGGAAGCAAAAAGCATAGCTTCTAAACCTTAGCCAATTTATAGAGACCTCTGAACACCTGGACAATCCCTATACTACAAAATGTTGGAACATCCAATCTTCAGCCTTCTGGCCCAGGATCATCTGACAGACCTAGTGATGCAGAATTATCAAGGGCTGATTACTCTGTTTTGGCAGATATAATCAGTAGACTATTAGGAGACTATTAGTAGCTGTCAGGAGCAGACAGGTCTCTAATCAAATTGAATATTTATACAGAAATGTGTGTAACGTCAACTCTGTGGACTTCTGACATTTTGAAAACCAACTATCCATGTAAGGGAATCTGGACTGTTGTCTGTTAACTCCTCTCAGCTATTTCTAAATAAGATATAGAAAACACTCTAACAATAAACTCAGAGCCATGAATTTGCTATAGGCTCAGGGCAACTTCTGAGAGGTCAATATAGTGGGCTCCCTGCCAACTAGTGTTCCATGGTGAGACTCTTGCTCCAAAAAGCTTTTTTTCTTTGAAAATGTCATTGTTAAGGGGCTAGATCAGCAGCTCAGCTTTTGTTACTTTTGGAGAAGATCCCAGTCTGATTCCCAGAATGCACACAATGGCTCAGAATCCTCAGTAACCCCACTTCCGGGTCATTCAACAGGCATGCATGTCCCACTTCCGGGTCATCCAACAGGCATGCATGTGGTACACATAAGTGGATGCAGGTGAAACCTTTATACACACCAGACATGCTGTGCTGCGCCTTCACTCCCAGCACTTGGGAGTCAAGAGGCAGGCGAGTCTCTGACTTCAAGCCCAGCCTTGTCAACAGAGCAAGTTCCATACCAGCCATGGCTCCATGGAGAGACTCTGTCTCAAAAGACCAAAACCGAAAAATCAAACACATAAAGTAAAATAAATACATCAAAAAACAGTAAAAGTAGACATCAGTCTAAATTATGAGACAACAGACACCTAGAAGAAATATTTAATTTAATTCAGAATCAGTTGAAGTGTGTATACATGCAGGTGCCTATGAGCCACAGAGCACTTGCGGAATCAGAGGACAACTGTCCAGAGTAGGCTCTTCTTCTCTATTGTGGGTTCTGGGATCAAAATCAGGTTGCCTGGTCTGTGAAGCAAGGACTTTTACCTGCTGAGCCATTGTGTCAGCTCTGTTTTTATTGTGTATAAGGTCTTGAATTTTGTAGATTAGGCTGGCTTCTTCTAAGTCCCCGTGTAGTCCAGGCTGGTTTGAACTTGTGACAATTCTTGTTTCCCAGTTCCCTCCAGTCCCAGTGCTGGGAATATAGCGGTGAGACACAAGGCTCAACGTTAGTTGCTTTCCTTGTTTCTTTCCTCTCCTCCTCCTCCTCATTGGCTTTATTCTGTTTTCATAAAAATGTTTAGGTCAGTGGGGAATAGCTGAGTGGCAGTGTGCTTGGAGAACATACCTGGGTTCAGGCCCTAATACATCCCCCAAACAACAACCACAGCAAAAAAATCCAGCCAGCCAAGCAGCCCAAAGACCCTGTCACTAACCATAATACATATTCACTGGCTTTAGTTTCTACTATGGGGCAGAAGAGTGAGATTCCCTAAAGAGATATGCTTTCCTGACTGCTGTAGACACAGTCCTTAAATAATGAGTACTGTACAAGAGAGATTCAGTGAGCATTTATTTAAAAATTGAGTGTAGGGTTGGAGACATGGGCTCAGTGGTTAAGAGTGCATACTGCTCTTGCAGAAGACCCAAGTTTATTTCCCAGCATCCATGTTAGCTAGTTCACAACATTCTGTAACTCCAGTTCCAAGGCATCTAATGCCAACCTGCACCCAGGTTGCCTTCACTCTCATACATATGCATACACATACACATATGCATATGCATACATATACATATGCATACATGTACATATACACATACATATAGACATACACATAAGAATAAGTAATAATAATACATTTTTTAAAAAAGATTTGTTTATTTTATGTATGTGAGTACACTGTCACTGTCTTCAGACACACCAGAAGAGGGCATCAGATCTCATCACAGATAGTTGTGAGCCAGCATGTGGTTGCTGAGAATTGAACTCAGGATCTCTGGAAGAGCAGATGGTGCTCTTAACCACTGAACCAACTCTCTGGCCCATAATAAATCTTTAAAAAGTCGAATGCAGAAGACAGAGTACACAAAGGCGTGCACGTGCCACCTGTTGGAGCTCTTGGCCTCCTGATCTGGCCTCCTACGTTGTACACTTTTAAATGTGCACTGTCACACTCAGCTTCCAGTTAATTTTAATAATTAATGTTTTTAAAAGACTCATTTGATTATTAGAATTGATATTAATATTTACATTTTTCAGGTGTTACAATAAAGTTGGACGGTTCTACAGACATTAAACAGCAGAAACAGATTTCAATCTTAGACTAAATGAATCAAGTCATCAAAGGCTACATGTCATGTGATTTCCATTTGAACTATTCAGACCAGGCAGGTCCATAGAGACAGGAATTGAATGAGGGCTTGTCTCAGCCTGGGGCAGGAGGGTGGGGTTCTTTTGGGGAAGGGACAAACATGGTTCACTCATTTTAAATTGTTACTAACTTAAGCACCATTGTCTTAATTTATTTTGTGTGTATATGTGTGAGCACATGTGTGGACAGTGGAGGACAACTTTTGGAAATTGGTTTTCTCCTCCTACCGTGTGAGTCCCTAGGACAGAACTAAATTTATCAGGTTGTTCAGCAATGCCTTAACCTGATGAGCCATCTTGCCAGCCCTTCCTTATTTATTTATTTATTTATTTATTATTTTATTATTTAGAGATGAAGTCTAGCTATGTCTCCCTGATGGGGGATACATTCTGCAGAACAAGTTGGCCTTGAACTTGTGGCAGTCTTCTTGCCTCTACCTCCCAAATGCTGGAATGACTGGTGTGTACCACGATGCTTCACTTTAGACTTTAGCTGGGCATACTATTAATCCCAGCGCTCAGAGACAAGGGAAATCTGTGAGTTTGAGGCCAGCCTGGTCTACATAGAAAGTTTCAGGATAGCCTTCAGGGATAAGTAGAGTAACTCTGCCTTAACAAACAGACAAACAACAAAACAAGCCAAAACCCAAACAAACCAACCAACCAAACAAAACCAAAAATTAAACACAATAAAACCAGATGTTGGTGATGGTTCCCCAACCTTTTTAATACTAAAAATTATTAAAATGTTTGCATTAAGTGGTCAAGTTATGTGGTAAAAACTTATACTAAATAAAAATGGTCATATAAACTGTTAATAAGCCAATTAAAATAAGATAAACTAGTTTCAAAATCAGATCTCTTTAATCTCAAAAGCTTCTAATCATCTCCAAGAAAAATATAAGAGCAGAGATATGCCTGATTCTGAGACTGAGTTAGGGAGAGCAAAGAATTTCCTGGACATTCTGTGCTGGAAAGAGATGCTCAACAACCAAACGAATCATGTCACTATAAGGTTGAAGGGTTTCCTTAGTTAAAATTGATACAATTGAAACTTCAAAAAGATAAATCAAAGCAAGATAGTGTTGATGCATGTCGGTAATTCCAGCCACCGGGAGGCAAGAGTTTAAGACCAGCTGGAGTGTTCAAGGATACCCTGGGCTACATATGACTGACTCTGTCTCAACCAACCAACTAACCCAACAAACAAAAGAGGAAAACTGACAGTGATTACTGACAGTATGGTTACCAAGTATAAAAACTATATAAAAAATAAAGACCAAACAAGTTGGTAGATGAAGAAATAAGAGCTTGACCTAAGCCAGGCTGTGGTGGTGCACACTTTTAATCCCAAAACTCAGGAGGCAGAGGCAGGTGAATCTCTGTGAATTCAGGTCAGCTTGATCTACAGAGTGAGTCTCAGGACAGCCAGGGCTATTACACAGAGAAACCTTGTCTTGAAAAACTCCTCATCCCACCAAAAAAAAAGCTTGACGTAAAACTGTCACTTGCGTTTAAGACACCATTCAGTGGAATAGCCGTGTTTACCTTATTACAGATGAATCTGAAGCACATACATACACATATAGCTACACACACACACACACACACACACACACACTCATGTGAAGTAGGACTGGGACAAGGATGCAACACAATAGCACGGCACTTGGTTGAAGGAGTTCTGGACAGTTCTTCAGGACTGTAAAACAAACACAGTAAGTAGCAATAACAGAAACTGTTTGGAAGATAGCTGAGCCTCATAGACAACATTGAGGCAGAGGAGTTACAAACTGTTCTTAAGGACTACTCATGCAGTCTCTCCATACAGGGCCTTATTATTGGGGGTAAGATGAAACCACTACAACATCAAGGAACCATCTCAAACAATTGAGCTAGTGGCACTGAGCATGCTCACACACTGGCTGTACCATCTCTATCTGGCTGTACACCATCATCCCACTAGAATAGAACATCATAGTGTCTAGCCTTTAAGCAGTTGCCTGGTGCCTCAAATTGCTGAAAAACACCAGTCTGCCTTCATATTTTAATTCACCTAGTGTCTGGTCTGAGTTTCTCTCATAAATAGAATCATCCAGTATTTGGCCTTTTGTGTCTGGCTTTTTTCATTTACAAAGTGTTTTTGGATTCATCCATGTTGTAGTATCTATCAAAATTGTATTCCTTTTTGAGGGACAGGTGTACTGTATTCCTTTTTGAGGGACAGGTGTATTGTATTCCTTTTTGAGGGACAGGTATATTGTGTTTTTTTCTTTTTCCCATACAAATACATGATAGTTTGAGTAAGAATGTTCCCCTCCTCCCCTATATATTTGAATGGTGAGCTACTGCAGAGTGGAACTCTTTGAAGGGATTAGAAGGATTAGGCGGTGTGTCCTGGGGGTGGGCTTTGAGGTGTCAAAAGCCCAGGCCATGCCTACTGTCTGTCTGTCTGTCTGTCTGTCTGTCTGTCTGTCTCTCTTCTCCTCTCCTTTTTTTTTTTTCCTCTCTCTGCCTGAGGATCCGGATGTAGCTTTCAGTTACTACATGTGTGATGCCATGCTCCTGTTGTGATGATAATGGACTAAACCTTTGAAACTGTAAGCCAGTCCCCAATTAAATGCTTTCTTTTTTAAGAGTTGCCTTGGTTATGCTGTCTTTTCAAAGAAATAAAACAGCAACTAGGCCTGAAATTGGTACCAGCAATCAGGTTTTGCTGTGATGGGCCAGACCATGTGTTTGTTTGGAGGAATATGGAAGACTTTGGACTTTGGACTAGAAAATCAGTTGAAAGCTGAAAATCAGTTGACAGTTGAAGGTTGAGTTTATGGGCCATTTTAGTAGGAGCATGGAAGAGGGTAGTCCTGAGAGCAGTATAAATTTTTAACAGCTCAGCTCAAGAGGTTTCAGAGGGGAAAATATTAATGTATCCTAGATACTGTTCTTTGATATTTTGGCAAAAGATATGGCTGTTCTTTGCCCTGGTCCTGAAAATCTTCCTAGGACTAAATTGAAACATTTGAGTTTGTGGCACTGGAAGAGGAGATTTCAAGATATTGTAGCATTGACACTGTCTTGTGGTTATTAGTGGCCACTCTTATGCAGATTTATAATAAGATAAGTTGGACAAAGAGAAACAAAAAAAATGTACAGTTTGAAGAGAAAAGGAACACTAGGAAAGGTGACTTTAACAGCAAGTTCAGGGCTCAGAGATAACCAGTTTAGGGAAAGCCTGAAGCTAAGTGGAGTAGTGGCCTTGGGGCCAGAGCCACCCAGCTCAGCTTCCAGTGTGTGAAAAGGGATTCAAGAGAATCTTAGGAACAACAACAGACAGTGGGTGCTGGTGTGATTGAAGGAGGGGGATAGGTTTCAGATCCAACAAGCAGATTGATTTAGCAGCTTTGGTCACATGGTTCTGGCTTTAGAGTCAAGGATACCAACAAAGGGAGTCTGTGGGGCTGAGGAAAGCTAGTGAAATCAGGCATGTGTCAGGAGAGGCCCTGCATAGAGGCCCAGAGAGGCCATCGTGTGAAGCTGTGAAGTTGAAGCCTGGATTTCACTGGACCCCAAGATGTTGGAGATGCTAGAGTTGTCAGATTCCTGCCAAGGAGAGGAGGAGACCAGGAGTGAAAACAGCCCAAGAGAGGGAAACGTGTTGTAAGGAACAAAGAAAGCTAAAAGGAATTGGAGATCTGAAGGGCACTTTGGCATCAGACATGGAGGTGCAGAGTTTAGAATTTTCCCTGTTGGTTTACAGTATTGCTTTGGCCCAGTATTTCCTCACTGTGCTCCCATTCCGTACTTTTGGAATAGTAATGTATATCCTGGGTCACTGTATGTTGGAAGTATGGGATTTGCTTTTTCATTTTGATTTTATGGGGGGGCTACAGTGTTGAGACTGTAATAAACTATGGGGCCTTTTGAAGTTGGATTGAAAACTTTTTTTTTTTTTTCATTTGGTATGGCTATAAGCCCATGAAGGCTAGAGAGTAGAATGTGATGCTTTGAATAAGAATGGCCCCCATAGACTCATGGATTTGAGCGTTCAGTCCCTGGGGAGTGGAACTTTTTGAAAGGATGAGAAGGGTTAGGATGTTGTATTGGAGAAAAGCCCACGCCACATGCCAGGCTCCCCCTCTTCCCCCCACCCCCCTGAGGAGCAGGAAGCAGCTCTTAGCTCCTGATCTCATTACAAGTGTGCTGCCATGCTCCCTGATATGATAGTGGATTAAATCTCTGAAACTGTAAGCAAGTGCCCAATTAAATGCTTTTTTTTTTTTTTTTTTGTAAGAGTTGCATTGGTCATGGTGGCTCCTCACAGAAATTCAACAGTGACTGGGACTAGGGTATTGTTATTTAGTTCTGGCTGGCTTGGGACTTGTGACAGTCCATCTGCCTCTTCCTGTTGACTGTTTATATTACAGGCATTCGACACCACACTCTGCAATTCATACATTTTGGTCACTGTTATACTGTAGATATTAATCTTCATGTCTAGAGATTGATTTGTTTTTTTAATTCAGAAAATCGTTAAGTAGCCCTGGCTTGTTGCAGTAATCCATTAAACCAGTCTGAGATCCTGACAGGTGATTGGGTGATCATGCTTCTCTCCACCCACCAGAGCACCAGAGTTCTCTGGATTTTTTTTTTTTTTTTCCCGAAACAGGGTTTCCTGGAACTCACTCTGTAGACCAGGATGGCCTCGAACTCAGAAATCTACCTGCCTCTGCCTCCCAAGTGCTAGGATTAAAGGCATGTGCCACCACTGCCTGGCTGAGTTCTCTGGATTTGAGAATGAAAAGATAGATTCCCTCTTGGGAATCCTCCAAGTCTCACCTCCATCTGCCTGCCCAGCCGTTGGCTGTTGGCTCTTTATTGATCAGTCAAAAAAATCAACTGTTGGCAGGGACCTGCAGCAGATGTGCGAATTCCCAGCATAAATCAAATCCTCCACGCTGGCTGGCTTAGAACCTAGGCTAGTCTTGAACTTATCTGCTTCTGTTTGCCTCCTGTGCTGGCTTCACAAGCCTGTGTCAAAGATTCATCTATTTTTAACTTTTGTAGAAATATACCTATGGGTGGAATTGTTGGCAATTCTGTGATTACCTTTTGAGGAACTGACAAGTTTTTCCACAATGACTGTCCCATGAGATGCTGACAAAGCTTTTGTTTCCAATATGCAGGAGTTCCAGAATGTTCAGTAATCTGTATTTTTTTTTTTCTGTTTTCTTTCCTTTTTCTGGTATCTGAGAGGTGAACCTGGGTAGGGCCCCATGACTGCATTCTGGTAAACATTCTACCTCTAAGTTATATTCCCAGCCTCCTTCCCCCCTTTCTTTTTCTTTGAGCTAGGATTTTGTTACGTAGCTGAGGTCGACCTGGTATGCTCTATATAACCTAGGCTGTTAAGAGAACAGTACTGTCTGTGTCCTTAGTGCTTCAATCGGCACTTTCTATTTTAAAGAATGTCATGCCAGGTGTAACATGGGATTTCATTTTCCTTTTGCTTTGTACAGCTGTAATGATTAATGATTTTTGAACATCCTGTTATGTTGGCCAGTTCCATGTCTTTGGAGAAATGTCTATTCAAGTCCTTTATCACCAGGTCCCCCCTTAAAAGAGAGACCTTTTAAAAAAAGAATACAAAGTGGAAAAGTTATGTTTTGTTGGGGAAATGATTGAATGGATCATCCATACCAGAATACACTGACATCTTGATGTATTGAGGCACATACCATCTATACATCAAACTTAAATTACTAACTTAACTGTAGTACTAGGCAAACAAAATTAAAATTGACCAACATTCTGCAAAATAGAACTAGATTCTTCAAAATAGTCAGTTAGTGGTGCATGCCTGTCTTCCTTGTACTTGAGAAGCTAAGAGGTCTGCAACAAAGGTGCATTTAGACTGGCTACATTGTAAACTCCTCAAGGCCAGTCTTGGAACTCAGTGAAACTCCGTCTCAAAAAAAAAAAAAAGTCTCAAACAAACCAGGGATTATTCTAAACATACTTAAAACCACAGGGGCACTAACAGTAACTAATGACCTTGGGTTGGGAAAAAATGTCACCAAACATATTTTATTGGGCTATTTCAGAAATAGGAACAATACTATTGGATTTTCTTAAGAGTGATAACGATGTTCTGATTGTGTAGAAAAATATCTTTGTTTTTAGTTAGTAGTTATGTATCGAAATGTTTAGGGGTGGAGGGTAACAGTCTGCAAACTGCTGAATGACTCAGCAAAATACACCATGCACACACAGAGAGCAAATGTGAAGAAACTTTAAAAAAACCCAAAAAACAAAAAACTAGTGAATGTGAGTTAATAGTTCGATTACTGCATTTTTCCTTGTATGTTTCAGATTTTTGAAAATAAAAAAAATGGAGAAAGTAAAATCTCTTCAAACTTAGAGCAGTCTTTCCTGTTTGTTGAGGACATCTTTAGAGCAAGACTCAGTAATACAGTTGTAATTCAATGATACAGTTGTAACCAAAAAAGGACTGAATGCTCAGGACCTGTATCTTTAAGATACTGTAATTGTTTAAAGAGACAAGAGAACACTTAAGTGGTAACTATGTGCCAGTCAGCTTGATTCACATCTTAGGTAGCCTGGGAAGGAGAAAGAAACCAGCTAGGCCTGAATAGGGGGATACAAGGGGGTAGAACTGTTCGACCTATTTAGGGTTCAGTTTCCCCATTGGAGGAGGAAGAAAAAAACCCATTGCTTGGCATGATTGTTGTTTTAAGCTCTCATCTCATGATATTTAGAAAATTAGGCTTCCTGCGCCAAACTTTGCTTTTAAGCTGTGTGCATCTTTCCTTCGTTAAACTCACACAGCCTAGTGGAGTAGGAAAAGAAGAAATCACGTCTCCAAGGTCACACAGACACTCAAGGACCAGGTTCCCCAGCTCTTGGTCTTGTGCCCTTTCCACGCCCGCCGGAGAGGAGGAAGCGGCGCTCATAGAGATGCAAGGATGTAGAGGCGCAAAGGGATAGGGGAGGCCACGTTAGAGGTGGTGTGAGACGCGCCAAGGCGCTGGCCAAGGAAGAACACATGGAGAGGCGTGCGGCACGACCTGCCGGGGTGCGGAGCGGAGGCGGTGGCTGGGAGGAAGGGTCGGCGGCTGGGCCTAGTGCCCGGGAGCCGGTGGCCTGCGGCGGCCGTAGAACCAAGGAGGCGGAGGCGGGCTGCGGGAGGCCGTGGGCGCGGGCGGCCGTGAGCGCGCGACCGCCTTCTCGCACAGGTGGGCCCCGGAGCCGGAGACAAGGGCGCGGCCCGGGTCCGGACCCCAGGGCTCGGGAGAAGCGGAGGGGGCGCGGAGGGGGCGGGGCCGCGGGGCGGGGCCGCGGGGGCGGGTCCCATTGGCCCCCGCGGGAGCGGCCGCGGCGGCGCAGGCGCTGTTCCCGCCTCCTCGGCCGGCGAGCGAGTGGAGGCTGCATCCCGGTGCGGCTGACTGTCGCGTCGCCGCCGCCTCCGCCGCGGAGCCCCCCGCCCGGCTGCCCCAAGTCGAAATGAGCTCCAGGAAAGGTGAGCGGCGCGCGCGGCCCCCGCCCCACCTCGAGGCGCGCAGGCGGCCGCCCCGACCGTTAATGTGTCTTCTCTCTCCCCAGTGCTGGCCATTCAGGCCCGAAAGCGGAGGCCGAAAAGAGAGAAACATCCGAAAAAGTGAGTCCGCGCGGCGCTCGGTCCCGACCCTGTCCCGCCCCGCCAAGGGTTGCTTGCGGCCGCGCAGGCAGAGCTTCCTGGTCCCCGGGCCGCGGGCGGTGGGTCTCCTGGGACGCGGCGCCCGCTCTGCGTGCCCCGGCGGGGGAGGGGTGGGGGGAGGGGCGCGCGGCCGCGGGTTCGGGAGCCGCGACTTGGCCGGGTGGCCTGCGAGCCGCCCGTGCTCTGCACTCGACCCCGCGTCCCGCGCCCCGGATTCTCATCCCGCGCCCCGGATCGGCGTCCCTGGTCCGTATCCCGAGCCCCTTAACCACATCGGTAGTCCGCACCCTAGTTCCTGCCCCGCACCGGTCAGATAGTGGGCGCCGGAGGGAAGCGGCGGCGCGCCTGACACCTGGGCTGCGGGAGCCAGTGTGCTGCCGCCTCTGCCACCTCCCGGTCCCGCCTGGGCCAGCCAGCTGAAAACCCGAGCTGCTCGTCTAGTGGTTTGGCTCCGGGCGTGTTCCTGGCGCGAGTTCAGCTCCGGGACCTGTGCGTTTCGGCGCTCGGGTTTTTCATTCGAAACTTTCTGCTCGGGTCGAGCGTTACTTGCGTGCTGCGGCTGCGCCCAGGTCGCTCGCTGCAGTGGGCGGTGGGTGTGTGTGCGGGCGGGTCCCGCGTGGTGCGGCGGTCAGGATCCATCTGATATTTCAGATGTGTCAGCGCTAGCCACCTCCAGCCTGGACGTGCAGCCCAGTTGGGCAGCTGCTGTCGGAGAAGCCTTTCCTCTAGAGCTGGGTTTTCCTAGGCGTCAGAGCGCCGCCGCGTGTTCCTCTTTCCTCCTCTCTGGGTTTCCTGGACCGGCTATCAACATCTTTGCTCACATTGTTTGCTTCGCTGTTCTTTTTGCGCAAGAAATTTGTGTGTGATATCTTTGGTGCTATGGAGGACAGAATTAATTGCCTTTAATAAAATTCCGAAATATTTGTCTATCTTTATTTTGCAAGGGGTGGGGATAACCTGCTCTCCTAGGTGGTGGTTATAATTTGTATTGGCCCTAGTCTCAGCCCAGCGGGGATTTCACACCCATTTTGGGCCATCTAGGAAAACTGGCAGTCATTGTAGTTGTCAGGAACGTTTTCTGAGTCAAACTTTCATCTTCTTAGATGGCGCCAATGAGTGTACTTGTTATTTGTTGTTGTTATTGTTTTGACAGTATGGGGAGCAGGGAATTACTGTATTATCATTCAGTTATTAAGTAGATTTAGTTTCTATTAATTATTGATTGATTGACAGAGTCTCCATGACGTAGTTCTCCTGCCTCAGCCTGGGTATTGTTGAGATTATAGCTGTGGACCATCATGCGTCAATTATGAGATTTCTGTATAAGCTGTATCTCATAGTTCACAGATTTGCCTTAGGATACTTGTATATGTGGGTGATTAGGGAAATACCTTTTGAGACGGTATTATGTAATTTGGCTTTAAAGTCACCACATAGTCAGCATTGATCTCCCTTCCCGACTTCCCAAATGCTGGAGTCACAGAACTTTCAGCAAGACATCTGACTTGTAGAAAAGATCTTTTCTTATATTTATTATTTTTGGGGGAGGCACTGGGATCAAGCTGCAGAGCCTCATGAATGGTAGGCACATGCACTGCCAGTGACTGTGTCCAGCCCCATACACACGGAGACATAGTTTAAAAGTGGAAACATCGTTTAGAGATCTGGTTGTGGTGGTATGCTCTTATAGGCCCAGCTGCTTGTGGAGGCTGAGACAGGAGGATTTCTTAAACCCTGAAGTATATAGTCATCTTGGGAAGCAAGGAGAATTGGTCTTAAAAAACCATGGTTTTTGTTTTTAACGTTTTGGTGCTAGAGATGGAACCCAGGGCCTCATCAGTCCTCATTTATGGTCCTTTTGTACAAGGAAGTATAGCCAAAATCTTATTGTCAATATATGGCTTTGTTTTAGGTTTCTTTCATTTAGCATATTTTCAAGGTTCATCCATGTTCTATCCTGTTTTTGGCATTTCACTTCTTTATATTTCTAAGTAATAGTCCATTATATTGATTGAATTTTATTTATATGTCATTCATTTGTCTCTGTTCCACAAAATCATAAGAGTAGTGCCTCATTAGGAAGTTGACATTGAGCACACTCATCACATAGCTACACACTCACACCCAGACACCCTCCCCCCACCTCCCTTGTGCTGGACTGCTATGCTGCTTTCATCTGATCTGGGAATTCAAACACTGAGCCATATTCCCAGACTATAAAAAATACTCTGTAGGAAATCTCCTTGGGAGCTGGGCTAAGTTTTAAAAGGCTGAGGGGGATGTATTTCAGGGCACCTGTGGCTTGTTAATGAGGCATTGTCTTAAAATAAGAAAGGACAGACAACAATAAAAAAATATTTGGCTTTCACTAGATGCTAAATGAATCCTTTCTGCTGTTTAGTGCTGTCATATTTTATCACTTGTGTGGATTTGTGTAATCCCCGTAAGCAACATGCAGTGCAGAACAGTCTCAGCACCAAAGCTGAAACTCCTCCCCACACAGTCCCTGCAAGCACTAATGGTTTTGACACCTTGAGAATGTTAGTAAACAAAGCTATACAGTACCAATATGGAACTTTTTGACATCTAGACTTTTTCCCTCTCTGTATACCTTTTTTGTTGTTGTTGAACAGGCCCTCACCATTTAGTCCTTGGTAGCCTGAACTTGTTATATATATTGGGCTTGTCTGGAACTCAACAGGACCAGCCTGTCTTTGCCTCCCAGGATTAAAGGTGTGTACCTTCAAGCAGGGCACTCTGCAAGACTTTGAGATTCTTCCACAGTGTTATCTATAGCAGTAGTTGCAGTTCCTCCTTTTTTTTTTTTTTTTTTTTTTTGTGAGTGCTTGGCATGAAAACAGATTCATAGCTTGCTAACAAAGCATCCTAACAGCAATACTCCTTTGAGACAGGGTTTCCTATAATTTAGGCTGCCATGAGCTTGCTATGCAGTCGAGGGTGACCTTGAATTCCTCAGTCTAGCCTCTTAGTTTTGGAGTGCTGGGGTTAAAGGCGTATGCCACCACTGCCCAGGTTTTTCCTTTTGAACTTAGGTCTTCATGCTTACAAGGTAAGCGCCTAACTAACTGAGCTACCTCTCCAGCAATTAAATTTACTTAAAAATTATTACTAGTGGACTGGAGTATGGTGTTGCATATCTTTAATCCCAGCATTCAGGAGTTAGAGACAGACACATCTTTGTGAGTTCAAGGCCAGCCTGGGGGAAGAAAGAAAAAGAAGTATTATTTGTGTCTGTCTCTGTCTGTGTGTCTACACAATGTGTATATGTATGTTTGGGCCATGGGTGCAACTGAGGAGTAGAGAAAAACTTTGTGGAGTTGCTTTTTCATACCTTACATGAAATCAGAGGAATTGGAACTTAGGTGCCTGGGCTTTTTACAGCAAGCACCTTTACCCACTGAGCCATTTTGCTGACCTGAATTTAACCTTAAAAACCGTGAGTATGTGTGTATGTCTGTAAGTGCATTGCATGCTCACATGAGCCCATAGACATCAGAGAGGATGTTGTGATCCTCTAGTGCAGGATTTAAAAATGGGTGTGGGTTACCATGTAGGTACTGAGAACTAACCCTGAGTCTTCTGCGAGAAAAGTAAACTAGTGAGCCGTGTCTTCAGCACCCTCTGTTTACCTTTTAGAGGAGTGTATAAAAGTTGGAGAGCCAGAGAGAAGATGGTTCAGCAGTTAACATTGGGTGCTCTTTCAGAGGACCCAGGGTCATTTCCTAGCATTCATATATAGTGGTTTACAGCTGTAACATTAGTCACAGGAGATATGACACCATCTTCTGGCCTCCTTGGGTACTGCAGACAAGATGGGGAGAGTATACAGACAGATAAAACACTCATACACATAAAATAAAAGTACTTTTTTTAAAGCTAAAAAAAAAGTATGTAGTAATTGATACTACATAAAATGAAATGAGCCAATTCAAGCCAGATTAGAATATATTAAATTCAGGTCTAATGAGAAGTAAGTTCACTGGCCCCAAGGACAGAGGCCAAGGAAGTCACCATGGGGAAAGAAAAGGGGTGGGGGGAGGAAAGAAAGAGAGAAAGAGTGTGTGCTCACAGAGAGAGTGAGACAAGGTTGGGGGAAGACTAAAATGTGTGGATTGTTAGGGAAGAGCCTCTGGGGGGAAGAGCAGCCCAGTTCCTGGGCTGGGAGGGTCAGGATTGGGGGCAGGGTATGCCAGATAGGGTCTGAAGGATGTTGGGAGAATCTGGTGGCCATGTCTGCTTTGATATGTAAAATATGCATCCTCAGTCCCTTGTCCTGGGGTCTGAAACCAAACCATAATGTGGAAGTACCATGTCAGTGTTTCAGTGTTGTATAAATTGTGTATGATTAAATCATATTAAATATATCCTATCTTCCTAGTCTTTGAGACAGGGTTTCTTTGTTTAGTCCTGGGTGTCTGGAAGTTGATCTGTAGATTAGGCTGTCCTCAAACTCCGAGGTCTGCCTGTCCTGACTGGGATTAAAGTATGTATGCACCCTGTGCCTCGGTCTATTGACCTCTATCTATTTTTATATTTATTTAAGCATTTATCATTTTGTTACTGTAAAACATTCAAAATGTCCCTATCTTTTAGAGTAGTATCACAGTTTATCATAGTTATTATCTGTAGCCATTGTACATAGCACCCCTGAGGTTTGTGGCCCCAAGAATGGCTTAGTACCTGCTAACTAGGCTTTTTTCTTGTGTAGTTACCCACTACTTTCCTTGGCACCTGGTAAAGCTTCCTACTGTTCTCTGCTTTCTGAGATCAACTGTTTAAAACTCCATGTGTGAGGAAGCGCCTGAAGTGCTTGTCTTTCTGCGTTGGCGTTTTCTGTGCACTGATCTCCAGTTGGTCTGCTTTGTTGCCGATGACAGGGTCTCAGTCTTTTTCATGACTTAACATTATTCTGTTGTGTCTATGTACATTTTTTTCAGTTTTCATCAGTTGGTAGACACGTAGGTTTTCATTTCTAGGCTGTTATGAATAGTGCTGCAGATGTTTCCAGCGTAATTTAATTTTGTTTGGATACAGAGCAGTAAGATTGCTGGATCTTATGATAGTCTACTCCAGCTGTCTTCTGTCCGTATGCTAATATCCCCCGAGGGTGCCACAGCAGGTCCCTTTTCTGCAGCAGGTGCCTTTTCTGTACTCTTTAGCATCTGGTATTGGTAGTTTTTTTTCTTTTTAAGGTTTATTTTCTGTGTATGAGTGTTTTACCTGCATGCATATGTTTACCACATTGGATGCCTGGTGTCTGAGGATGTCAGGAAGTGGTATTGGGTACACTGGAACTGGAGTTACAGACAGTTGTGAATTGCCGTGTGTGTGTGTGTGTGTGTGTGTGTGTGTGTGTGTGTTGGGAAACAGACCTGGATTTTCTGGAAGAGCAACAAATGCTCTTTCTTAACTGCTGATCAGGTTCTCCGGGCCTCTCTCTTTGGGCCAGGTGTGGTGGTACACACCTTTAATCATCACATCACAGAGGCAGAGGCAGTGGGAACTCTGAGTTTGAGGCCAACCTGGTCTACAAGAGCTAGTTACAGGATATCTAGGGCTTTTACACAGTGAAACCCTGGCTAGAACCTTCCCCACTCCATACCCCACCCCTAGCAAAAAACAAACAAACAAGCAAACAAACAAACAAAACAAAAACCTGACCACCACCAACAAAACATTAGTTTTGTTTGTTTTAAACTTCATATAAAGCACGTAGTATACTCATGTATGGGTTTTGTCCTTCAGTCTGTTTTCAGACTTGTCCATGCTGTATGGAACAAGAACCATTAATTTGTATATTTTTACTGCTTTATAGTCTTCCATTGAGTAAATTTGCCACAATTTGCATATTTTATAGTCTTATTAAGGTAGTTCTCAGTCCTTTCCTATAGTATAAAGTTATTTTCTATAACAGTGTAAATATTTTCCTAGATTTTCAGTAGATTTAAAGAATTATTGTTCTTTATTAGATATATGGTGTACATATGATTCTTGACATATTCTTTCTTTTTTTTTTTTGATTTTTGTTTTTTGTTTTTTCAAGACAGGGTTTCTCTGTATAGCTCTGGCTGTCCTGGAACTCACTCTGTAGACCAGGCTGGACTCGAACTCAGAAATCCGCCTGCCTCTGCCTCTCAAGTGCTGGGATTAAAGGCGTGAGCCACCACTGCCCGGCTGATTCTTGACATATTCTGAATATAACTTGTAATCTAAAATACACTGGAAACCAGGAGAGTGCTCCAGCTGGGTCTTGAAGAACCAGTAACAGTAATAGCTACAATAAGAGAAGGCTTGAGCCTGGAGCAGAAGAGCACTGAGTGGGTGCCCGCATATGGAGATGCTTGCACAATGGCATGTCTGTACTACTGCAGTGTGTACTAGTGAGGTTGGGGTGCAGGGTGTGGATGCTGGTGAGGTCACATGAGTTAGCACATGTGTGCCAGATTGACATTTCAAAAAGCGTTTCCTAGCTTTTAAGTAGAGTGGGACTTGGTGGCCGGAGCTTCCCTGGGAAGCCTGCAGAAAGCTTGAAGAGATTGATAGGTACAGAGAGGATAGAATTCACTGTAATTCATGCCCAGTGTAATGTAGGAGGCTATGGGATGAATGCCGAGTCTCTGTATTAACAAAGTTTGTGGTTGCTTTTAATTATCCCTCACTACACTGATTGTACAGAGTGCTTGGGAGAAGCTAATGATGACTTTCCTGGACCGTTTGGAGGTCTTTTTGTGACTTTCAGTTAGAGTTTCTACCCCCAGCGCCGATCTTCCGAGCTGCGTCATTAGAACTGATAGGTAGCTCACAGAGGCTTCTGGCTGAAGATATTGACTGAAGAAAAGGCTCCTGGGGTTGAGGGGTTGGTTATAGGAAATGCCCGAGAGTTGGGAAACCAGGAGAAACTGTTTCACAGAAGCACATCTTGTAATGTTTTAGGATGTGTGTGGGGGGGTAGCTTTGCATATTTCTTAACTGATTTTCAAATCCTCAATGTTTCATTTGTAGATTAAGGATGCCTGAATTGAAAGAGTATTTAGAAACATGATTTCTCTTGTTTTAAAAGTACCATGTAGCATATATGTATATCTATATTCTTTCTATCAAATTCTGTCTCTTTAAAGAACTCTTGACTAATACACTCTGCCTCCTCTGGGCCTGCTCCACTAGCCTAACTTATTATCTATGATCTTATATACTATATTTGACAGTTGTTAAAATAATTCCCATACCCTTAACAACTTTGTGAATTGATACCTGCAACATTGTAACTCACTAGGTTATTTCACCCCCTATTACTGGACATGTTTCATTTTCTGGCATCAGTGAATATCTTTGCTTTAAATTTTCATAGAGTAAAAGGAATCTTGCAAATGAAAGCTTTTAGTCAAAGACAGTGATTCTTTTTTAGGGTACCTGAAGTTGAGGAAAATTATTTTAGTTTTTTGAGTCAGGGTCATGCTTCAACTCACTGTGTGGCCCAATCTGGCTTTGAACTCTCAAGTATATATACTTTTTCCATATGGAAAAGCTAATCTTAGAGGAGAGTCAGTAGGAGCAGGACTGATCATAGGAAGTGAAAGAGAAAAAATCTATTAAAAATCACAAAATTAGTGTTTGACAAAAAGTTTATGTACAATGTTATATTTAATGAGGGCTAAGAAAGTTGAGAGATGGCCCAGCTGAGAGGAGCGTGGATAGATGACTGGGGGGTTGATTTCCAGCATCCAGATAGTTTACCACCTCCTTGTCCATTACCTGTGGCTTCTGGCCTCTGCAGGACCCTGCAACCATGCATGTGAGCATGCGTGTACACACACACGCACACACACACCCCAATTTAAAGCAGTAACTTGGGGAGGGCTAGGGAGATGGCTCAGCTGCCTCAGGAGCCTCCAAGCCTGATGATCTGAGTTTATCTGTTGGAACCACTTGCTACAGACAACAGATTCTCTCAGGTTGTCTTGTGGCTGCCACGAGTGTTGTGGCATTTGCATGCACATGCATACACTAAACTAAAATGCAGTAAACATGGAAAGGGGAAGAGATGGTGCAATGTAAAAGTGCATCCTGATTCAGCAGATCTGTGTTTGATTATTTGCTTGTACTTAAATATACACATCTACTTGCAGGCAGAACACAAGTACAACAAGGAAAATAAATTTAAAGAGAGCTGGAAGAAACTGTTCATAGATGAGACTTTTTTTTTTTTTTTCGAGACAGGGTTTCTCTGTGTAGTCCTGGCTGTCCTGGAACTCACTTTGTAGACCAGGCTGGCCTCGAACTCAGAAATCCGCCTGCCTCTGCCTCCCAAGTGCTGGGATTAAAGGCATGTGCCACCACCGCCCAGTGAGACTTTTTTTAAAAAGTTTTTTTTTTTTGTTTTGTTTTTGCAACAGAGTTTCTCTGTTACTAGGACAAAAGGAGTGATAGTGGAGCTTAGATGATAGGATGCCTAGCTTTGTCCTTCACCCCATGGGTGGGTGTCTGTTCTTGTGTGTTGAGATTGGGTAGATGGATGTTGTGACCTGGCCTGCTTTAATAGATCAGATGAGGGAAAGGATAGACTGAGTTTTAAACCTGGACTTAAGTTCTGATTCATCTTGATATATATGATTTTGTTTGTAGGAAAACGGACTTTGCTGGGAGTGATACAGAAAAATATAGTTTATTTCAGAGAGAGATTATTGTAAGAGCCTTGCTTTTGAACTCTGTGCTGGGAGCATGGGTGGTGTGTGTGTGTGTGTTTGTATGTATACATGTATGTATGTATATATGCATGTATGTATGTATGTGTATATATATTTTTTGAGAGAGGATCTCATGTACCCCAGCATGGCTTTGAGCTTTTGAGTTCTCCTACGTAGCTAAGGATGATCTTGAACTTGCACTCTGTTAACAGTTTGTTTGGTTGTTTCTTTTTCCCCCTTCCCTGGGGTGAGGACCAAACCAGGGCCTTGGTTTGCTAGACAAACACTCTGTCACTGAGCTGAATACCCCATCTCTGTGATCTTGTTTCTGTCTGCCAAGTGATGAAGTGTTGGGATTATAGGTATGTGACACTGTGTCCCACTGATGGAGTACTGGACGGGAACCTGGGGTTTCTTGCAAGCATGGTAAGCACTCTTGTCAGTCAGTTATGTTCCCTAGTCCCCTGTGTCTGAAGTAGAGGTGTGGATGAGATTCCTGCCTCTCAGTGTCCCTGTGAGCCGATGTCCTTAGTCAGCAAGCACTCTGATCATTCTGAACAGAAAGGCTGCTGCTGCTGCTGCTTCAGTTAGCTAGTGCAGTCAGCTGGGTAGCAATCTTAAGATGTTCAATGTCTTGAATATCTCACTCATAGTTTCTCTGCACGGGAGGTGGGTTATAATATATATCTATCTTTAGGAAAAAAACATATAAAGTTTCTAGTCTTCAGAGATATATTTTTTTAAAGATTTATTTATTTATTTTATATGAGTACACTGTCACTGTTTTCAGACAGAAGAGGGCATCAGACCCCATTGCAGATGGTTGTGAGCCATGATGTGGTTGCTGGGAATTGAACTCAGGATCTTTGGAAAAGCAGTCTGTGCTCTGAACCTCTGAGCCATCTCTCTAACTCCTCAGAGGTATTATCTTAAAAGCCCACTCAAAAAAATTTATCCCTTTGCTGAAAAGAAGGCAACAATAACATTTTTTTTTTCTGATTGGAGACTTGTTAATGCATTGCTTGAACTTGGGGTGTGTGTGTGTGTGTGTAATATGTACACATACACATAATGGTGGTAGGGGTGGAGATGCCTTTTTGTTTTTTTCAAGAGAAGGTCTTACCATATGGCTCTCTGGGAACTTACAGTTAGGCCAGGCCGGCCTTGAACTCACAAAGATCTGCTTGCTAGGATTAAAGGTGTGCATCACTATTCCCAACCCGAGTATGGATGTGTGTGTGTGTAGAAAAGTTAATATTCAGAAAGTTCAGAAAGTTTGGAAAAGAAGTAATCTGTGTAACAGTCCTGGCTGTCCTTGAACTCAAGTTGTAGAGCAGGCTGGCCTGAAACTCAGACATCCACTGCCTTGTTTTCCCATGTGCTGAGAGACTTAAGGCGTGTGCTACCACTCTTGACTGCAATGTTTTTACCTTAGCTTTTAAATCTTTAGTTA
Source organism: Grammomys surdaster (assembly GCF_004785775.1). NCBI lineage: Eukaryota > Metazoa > Chordata > Mammalia > Rodentia > Muridae > Grammomys > Grammomys surdaster. The sequence goes on along the minus strand of NW_021604744.1, from coordinate 1,815,941 downwards.
CTTCACAGTTTTAAATTGTACTTTATAGATGCCATATAATATTATATTTATTTATTTTAAGGGAAAAAAAAAGGTTCTGTGCTGCAGACTGGCCTGATGCTGGATATACAGGTGGTTCTGCTTTATATTCTTCTGTTTGTGCCTCCCCCTCTGAGCGGCTGGCTTTAATTAGTGGCCGGTGGGCTGTCTCTAATATTATCTGTAGCAGAAGCAACAGTTCCCACCACTGGTAACCACTCGTGATCACACAAGTTTCTCTTTTAGAACACTCTTTTAAGAACACACACACATGCTCCGTTAAGTTCTCTTAGTAACAGATTTGGTTTTTCCTTAGATGAGGAATGGCTGTATTCTTTCCCACACTTCCCAGAGAAAAGATGATAGATAGATAGCCTTCCATTTCTATACGTCTGGCTTGGTTTCACATGTCTTTTGCTAAGATATGTTGTCAGAGACATCTGACCAAGCTTCATTCTGCCTTCACAGGGGTCACCTAAGACCATTGGAAATATCAGATATTTACATTACCATTCATAACAGTAGCAAAATTTCAGTTCCGAAGTAGCAATGAAAATAACTGTATGGTTCGGGGTCACTACAACATGAGAAAATAGTAAAGGCTTGCAGCATTTGGAAGTTGGGAGCCACTGGCTTAGAGCTTGCCAAATGTGTGACCCACCCTCCTTCCCACCCACGTTTCTAGTGTGAAGGCAGCATTCTTATCAGGGTGCAAAGTGATTGATTTAAGTATTTTAAGGCTCGATCATTCATCCAAAAGTGTAGCCTAATAAAAACTGGCTGAATAAGGAGGCTTTAAACTGGACATGGTGACACATGCCTTTAATCTCAGCACTCAGGAAGCCGAGTCAGGCCAATCTCTATGGCCTACATAATGAGTTCCAGGACAGCCAGAGCTACGTAGAGAGCTGGTAAGTGGTACCTACTGCTATTTCTATAATGTTTCAGTGTTTCTGCTGTTTAGGAATTTTCAGAGTGGCGAGAAAGAAAAAGTGTGGTAATCATGATAATTTCTCAAGTTTTCCATGACCATTTCCTTTTAATTTGCCTGGCTTTTTTTTTTTTTTTCCTGTCTTCTTTTTTTTCTGTGACAGGGATCCATGTCACCCAGGTTGTCCTTAAAGTGGATAAGGATGAACTTGAACTCCTGATCTCTTGCCTGCCCTCCCTTCCCCTTCTGAGATATTGAATTACAGGTATATACCACCATCCTGCCTTGCTTGTCTAGTTTAAAATTTTTTTCATACCTTCTGCATGTTATTTTTTATATCTGTGTCACCTGAGTATAAGTTCACAAAATGAATTGGAGCAACACAACTACAACAGATCTAGAAGTTTTGAAGCAGTGTTGCTTGTCTCCAGAGCACGAGGGCATGGCAACTGTGACAAGAGGAACAGATGACTCCGCTGTCGTGTGTGTGTGTGTGTGTGTGTGTGTGTGTGTGTATACACAGAAAGGATCTAAACGAGAACTGACACTGTGGATGTCCCTTTGAGGTCACTTGTTTATGTAGTAAATGGAGTTTGGGCAAGATTGAAATGTGATGTCTTGGATAAGGAATCGTAGTGTAACCAGCATTAAAAACAAATCACAGCCAGGTGTGGTGGTCTTTTTTTTTTTTCTCTAATCCAAGATAGGGTTTTTTTCTCTGCGTAGCCCTTATTGTCCTGCGACTCACTCTGTAGACCAGGCTGGTCTCCAACTCATAAAGATGCAACTGCCTCTGCCTCTGCCTCTGCCTCTGTTTCTGCCTCCCAAATGCTGGGATTAAAGATAAGTACAACTACTGCCCAGCTAAAAGTAATTTATTTGTATTTCCTGTGTATGGTGTTTTGCCTGCATATATGTCTATGTGAAGGGGTTGGGTCCCTTTGGGAGTGGAGTTACAGACGGTTGTTAGCCACCATATGGGTTCTGGGAATTGAGTCCAGATTCTTAGGAAGACTAGTCAGTGTTCTTACCACTTAGCTGTCTCTCCGACCCTGGTACACACCTTTAATCTCAGCACTCAGAGACAGAGGAAGGCACATCTCTATGTTTGAGGCCAGCCTGGTTTATCAAGTGAGTTCTAGGACAGTCGGGGCTTCACAGAGAGACCTTGTTTGGAAAAAAAGCCATCCAATCAACAAATCAATCAATCAGTCAGTCAATCAATCAATCAATCAGTGGCATTTTCCAATGCATAGATTTCCCAGGACTGGAGTGTATTCAGTGTTTGAGTGCTTGCTTAGTGTGAAGGACCTGGCCTGGCTTTGATCTCTAGCACTGGGAAAGATTTCTTAATTGGTTGAAGTATATGTAGCTTTGGCTAACAAAAAATTAGAGAGGTGAATACATGGGTGGTTGTGGCCGTGGTGTCTTTACAGCTAATTGGTCTCAGGCTCTCCTTCTCTGTCGTTGCTACTGTTGTATTTTCCAAAGGCCATGGACTTCTCCAATGAAGGAGAGATCACTATGATCTTTTAAACTAAGGCTTAAAGTACTTTGAAAATAGCCTTGTCCTCTCGTTTTCACAGTGAAAAAGCAGATATGGGTTGAACAACCCTTAATTTTGAGCTGAGTATACATGATACTGAGCTATATGAAATAGTTATTTTTGCCCCTGAAATGACAAATATCAGATATCATGTGGTTCATACTAATACAAATAACAGCTGATGGACTCGAAAACTAGCATTTTTTGAACATTTGCTTTGTGCCAGGTAAATGAAAAAATGAGGACACGAGAGCTTCCTATCAGGTAAGAGGGTGAGGCCAGAGGGTGATGGGTTCAAGTCCCACCTAGGCTCTGTAGTGAGTTCTAGACCAGCCTTGGTCAATAAGTGTGAGTTACCTGGTCTGGGCAGTTTTCGAGCTCCTGCCCAGTATGTTCAAGGTTCCAGATTCAGTGCCCATCATGCGCATACACAGGAAAAATAAGGAAAAAAAAAGCTGTTGTCTGTAGTTTTCATTACATATTCAAGCTCGATTGAGTTGTATCTTCTACTACTTAAAACTAGAAGGGTAGCAGTGCCCATAATAGCCAGGTGGGAGCAACCCACTTACCTGCCACCCAAGGAAGGGTAAACAAAATGTAATAGCACACAAAGGATTATTATTCACCAGGAAAAAGAATGAGATGCAGTTACATGCGACAACATGTACAGCATGGATATACTTTGAAAACATGCTGAATGGGGTCTGGAGAGATGGCTCAGAGGTTAAGAGCATTTGCTACTGTTCCAGAGGTCCCAGTTAATTCCTGGAAACCACACGGCAGCTCAGACCTATCTGCAACTCCAGTTCCAGGGCTTCTGACACCTTCACGTAAACATGCATGCAGGCAAAACAGCAATGGGTGTAAAATAAAAATAAATTTAAAAATGCTTAATGAAAGAAGCCAGTCATAAAATATCCAGTCTATATGAAATGTCCAGAGGCAAATCACTAACTAGACTCTTGCTGGCTACCTAGGGTTGTCAGGGAGTTAAGGAGTGAGAATTTTTATTTTTATTTTTTTAAAGATGAGGTCTCTTGTAGCCCACAGTGAACTCAAATTAATATATACAGGAGACTGGCCTCTCAGTTCCAAGGGCTGGGATTATAGGTGTGCTTTTACTACCACACCTGGCTTTTTGTTTTGGGTCTCATGCTGAACCCAGCAGGCCTGAAACTATATCTACCTTTCCAGTGCTGGGATTATAGACATGAGTTTGCATGCTTGGCTGATTAATGATTGTTGATGAAAATTCTAAATTTGATTAGGTTGATGTTTATAGAAGTCTTTAACATACTGAACGTTATTAAACTATATACTTTAAATTGGTGAATTTTATGTGTATAAAATTTTATGTGTATGCTCATAAAAGTGTTAAGGAAAGAATTTTAAATAGATAACTTCTCATTTTATAAATGAGAAACTGAGGTGCATAAATGTTAACCAACATACTTATTATTGTGATCTGATAAATTTTAGATTGGGGTTCAACATTACATATGTGCTATACTGCAGATTACTGATTCTCTAAAGATAAATGAGTCTTCTGGAACTTGGAGTTGGGAGTTTCTGAGCACTTAACTTACTTGATCTAATCTCCTCATGTTGCTGATGAGAGTCGTGAGCCTCGGATAATACACTGACTCAGTTATAGCCCAGCTAATTATTGCAGTGAGCTTTTTATGATCTGTTCACAGAGACAGGCAAGTCCACAGTCCGCAGTGACGTAAAACGGAGTGGAATGTTAGCAGATAGAGGGAAGGGGTTGTGCTGTGGAAAGGAAGGAGGGGGTGAGTTAGTTCTGATGACTACACAAGAGCATTTTAAAAAAGAGAATTTGATGTTTTGAAGCACTAGTTGAGAGATCCTGAGTGTACATGTGACATATGTAGCAGGTAATTTGAGTGGAAAATTAGGAAGTGCTGACTTTTCTCTGTTAGCAGTGAGAAACAGAAGGTTATTTAAAAAAAAAGTGTGTGTGCCTGTAAAAGACTTTGTGGTGTGTGTCCTCTTTCCCCTTTATGTGGATTCTAAGGATGGAGCTGAGGTCATAAGGCTGGCATGGCATGGCACACCACGCCATCTTGCCAGCTCTTCACTGCAAAATTTGAGAAGCTCTATAGCATGATCCCTTACTTGCTTGGGAAAATCTGTATGAAGGGAGGGTTGGGAAGAGCAGGGACTGGCGGTTTGGGGGTAGTGGTATGAATACAGTGCCCAAGGTGAGACTCAGTTGTGGCAGAAATGGAACGGAGTGGATGGGTAGAGGTCTCAGCGTGAGTGGGTTCACTAGAGTTAGACAGCTGTCAGAAGCCATGTTAGATGTAAAGCTCCTTGGCTTGTCCTGTATGCCATGTGTCCTGATAATGCTTGCTGCAAGCATAGAGGGAAGGGACTTAGTAACTCTGGATATATATTCTCAGTGGTCACTATCATGGAACAGATTACCAAGGTCGGGCTTAGTGGCTAATCTGTGATCCCAGCTCTCAGGAGTCAAAGGCAAGAAGGTCAGGATTCAGTCGGGCAGTGGTGGCGCACGTCTTTAATCCCAGCACTTGGGAGGCAGAGGCAGGCAGATTTCTGAATTCGAGGCCAGCCTGGTCTACAGAGTGAGTTCCAGGACAACCAGGGCTACACAGAGAAACCCTGTCTCGAAAAGCCAAAAAAAAAAAGAAGGTCAGGATTCAAGGCCATCTTCAGTTACTTAGCAAGATAGAGGACTGCTTGCATGGGGTAAGGAGACCAAAACAAAAGTCAGATTACTGTAAATGCAGGAACTTGACAGCACTATCTCTCTCAAAGGTTCTGTGTACTAGGAGTATGAAAGTGGCCTAGCAGGTTTGTTCTGGATCCGGTGGCTGGACCAGGTGATCTACTTCCTGCCTCTTGACAGGGGAGGCCTTGTACCCCACTGTGGGATTGTACTTTGAGTGTCTTTATAACTTGTCAACTGGTTTTATTTGGAAGTGTTGTTGAGCAGTGTTGTTGAGCAATGTTGTTGAGCAGTGTTTGGCAGTGTTCAGACAGGAGTAGGCAGCAGTACCTCTTAGGATTCACCCTTGGAAACATAAGCTTGAACCTGGAAGGGTACAACCCACACTTGAGAGAATTCAGGTTCTGTTTTTCAGAAAGAAGCATATTAAATAATTTATGAACCTATTTTTCAAATACATTTCAAACAGGTGAAGCATACTGAGAAACCAAGACAGTGGGTAAGGAGTAAGAAGACTTGGTTTCAGAGCAGCTCTGCCTTTTCCCTCCTAGGAACCCTTGAGGGTGTGATTGTTCTCCCAGAACCTGAATATCTTCCTTGAAGATAGAGACCAGAAAGCTGCAGCGTCCTCAGTGGAATATGAAGGTGTTGGCCACTAAATAAATAAAGCACACACAGGGGTCTGTAAGCTAGAAAGAGGTTTGAGTTCTGCTAACAGTTACAGGTTCTTAGTCCATCTGTGGCTTATCAGTAAAGTAGACTGGAGATCTGTCTCAAGGGCTTATGAGGAGTAAAGGTAACTTCTTGTGGTATGTTTAGCATGATGCATGTATGTATTAAGCATGACTTAATAAGCAATAGCTTTAGGACGCTTCCCACTCACGATCGTTCTACTGTGGCTTTTTGAGTGTTACCCTAGTACTTGAGCCTAGGATTTTTATATGGATGTTTATTATATAGGATATTATTAAGTTTTGGTTGTAGTTTTAGCTGTTAAAGGATTCTCTTTATTTGCTTCATATGCTTTTGGCAAGTTCTGACATTCTTGTAAAGCATTTCTTATATGACCATTTTCTTATAAAAAATTTTAAAATAAATTTTATTACTACTATTATTATTATTTTTTATAATGCTAGAGAGTGTTTTGTGTTTGTGTACCACATGTGTGCCTGGTACCTAAGGAGTTTAGAAGAGGTCATTGGATTCTCTGGAGCTAGAGTTACAGATGGCTTTGAGCTGCTATGTGGGTGCTGGGAATAAAACCTAGGTCCTGTAGAAGCTCTTAATTTCTGAGCCACCTTTTCAAGCCCTTGATTTATAAATCCCTTTTGTAAGCTTGGTATAGTGACTCAAGAATATCCATAATTCTAGTACTTGGAAGGTGGAAGCAGGAGTAGCAGGAGTTTAAGGTTATCCTTAGCAACACACTGAGTTTAAGGCCAGACTGAGCACACATACTCTGTGCCATTCTGGTCACACATACAAAGTGTGTGTGTGTGTGTGTGTGTGTGTGTGTGTGTGTGTGTATCACTGATTGTAATTATTTTTAATTTTACTTATTTATATGTATGTTTGTATGTATGTACAACACGTGTGCAAATGTCCAAGGAGACAAGAGGGCGTCATATTCATAGGCAGTTATGAGCTGCCTGACATAGCTGGGAACTGAACTTAAGTTTTTTGCAAAAACATCATGTTCTCTTAACCATTGATTGATGCATCTCTTCAGCCTCTGGACACTAATTTATTTGGAGGTGGGTAATTTTACATTCTAAACAAATTGAGGTTTTCATGCATAGGGTAAATGCTTATGAATGAATACATTAAGGAAGATTCTGTGCTAACAGTACAGCTCAAGCCCAGTGGCTGAAAGTCCTTTCTGTACAAACACGAGGTTTTGACCTAGACTCTGGCACCTATGTACACAGCTAGGCACTGCTGGGAGGCAGAAATAGGTAGATCTTGGTGACCAAGTGGGCAGACCAGTTCCTGAGCTCCGGGTAGAAGGTGGAGAGTGCTAATGTAAACACTTGACTCTTCTACTCTGTCTTGGACAGTAAGATGGGAGGACATAGAGCAAGGTAGCTGACTGAGTGAGCTCTTTGTTGGCTTCTGTGTTTGCGTGCGTGGACAGATACCTTCAGCACACATGTGCACAGACACAAACACACACATATAGTACACAATATACCACTGAAATATTTTCATTCCTTGGTGTTGGAGAGATGGCTCAATGGCCAAGAGAACCTGCTGCTCCTCTTCTACAGGCCCTGAGTCTGGACCCACATCAGAGGGCTCTCAGCCAGTAACTCCAGCGGCACAGGATCTGACACCTCCTCTGGCCTCTATACATATGATATACACAGAGTTTTGCTTTTTTTTTTTTTATTCTTCAGATGATAAGATTATTTCACCTTATTTCTTTTCAGAACTTGTAATTGTTAAACAACACAGCATTTTCTCATTTCTTGACTATACTTGGTTATGTTAATTTCTTTAATCTGATCTTGTCTTAATAAAGTCTGAAAATGAGTTTAAAATACACTGTCATGTTGGGTGGTGGTGGTGCATGCCTTTAATCTTGGCTCTCAGGAGGCAGAGGCAGTGGATTTCCATGAGTTTGAAGCCAGCCTGGTCTACAGAGTGAGTTTCCAGACAGCCAGGACTATACAGAGAAACCCTGTCTTCAAACAAACAAACAAACAAACAAACAGGAATATACTGCCATAAAATTGTAAAGCTTCTGTTTAGGTTTTTAGATTTTGAATCTGAAGAGAGATCATCAAGATCTGAAACATCATGGTGAACTATTGGCATTTGAGAGTGGTGGGACAGTTGACCCGTGCTATAACTTTGCTTTTGTTGTTGTCAAAATGACCTTGAGTATTAAAGATTTATTTGTTCTTATTTTTGCATATGTGCCTGTGTGAGTGTGTATATTACATGCATGTAGGAGCCCAAACAGGCCATAAGAGGGCACTGTGGTCCCTGGGAACTGGAGTTCCAGGCAGTTGAGAGCTACCAAGTGTGTCCTCTGCCTCAGCAGGATGGTCTTTTTAGTTGGCGAGCCACATCTCCAGTCCCTTGCTCAACTTCTTACAGTCCCATCTTCTCTTTTGAGAACCTAGAGGGGTTTTAAAAATTATTCCAGATTGGGCCAAAGTAAATGGATTCAAGTCATAGTAACACTGACTTGTGCTCTTCACATGGCTGAGATGAAGCAGGAGACTTCTGAGGAAGACTAATGGGGTGGCAGCAAGAACGGAGGAGCGGGAGAGTCATACGCTCAGACTAGCTACTTTTTTTGAGATTCGTAGTCCTGGCTGGCCTGGAACCCACTGTGTAGACTTGGCTGGTTTGGAAACCACATAGAACCTCCTGCTTCTGTCTCCCAAGAGCTGGAATTAGAAGTGTGTCATGATGCCCAGTGTCAGTCAATGTTTTAAAGTGAGGATGTGGGCTGGAGAGACGGCTCAGTGGTTAAGAGCACTGACTGCTCTGCCAGAGGTCCTGAGTTCAGTTCCCAGCACCCACATGGTGGTTCACAACCATCTGTAATGGGATTCAGTGCACTCTTCTAGTATGTGTCTGAAGACAGCTGCAGAGTACTCATATTAAAAAAAAATCTTAAAAAAAATAAAGTGAGGATGCATTGTGGAGAGATTTGTAGCTATGGCTTACTGGCTGAGTGTATCTGCTGCCTCTCAAGGAATTGTACTGCTTGCAGGTAAAATAGGTTAAAAATTAAAAAAAAAAGTGATTGAAAACGTTCAACAGAGTATTTTGTCCCATGAAAGTTAAGTGAAATTTAGTTCCAGTGTCCATAGGAGTTATTTTACTTACAAATTCTTTTTGAATACTGCTCATGTGTAGGGCTTTGTTGTTGTTGCTGTTATCTTTTGTTTGTTTTTTTGTTTTTTGTTTTTAAATGGAATCTTTATATAGCTTTAGCTGTTCTGAAACCCCTGATGTAGACCAGGCAGGCCTTGAACTTACAGAGCTCCATCTGCCAATGCCTCCTGAGTGCTGGTACTAAAGGCATGTATCAACCATCACACTTGGCCTAGAGTAGTTGTGGTGGAAGTCATATTGGTTTCAAAGCTTGAAGTGCTATCTCATTCTGAGGAAAATAAAAACTGAAGTGATAGCAGTATTGTAAACTAAATGGTGTGTTTATAATCTTTCTTAAAAGAACAGGATCTTGAGACTCACAGAGCTGGGATGGAAATGTCAGACGATGTGTGTATGAAGTGGAACAGTGAAGGTTAGGATTCTTCAAGTCCCAGCTCCTCATAAAGAACCCAAGAACTGAACAGTGAGGAAGCATCGGATGTTTTCTAAGTAGCTCTGCTGTGTCACTCACTCTTGCTGCCACCTAGGAGCAAGAGCTCCGGATCCTCTACATCTTCTCTTTTACTTTGACAGAGCTGTTCCTTTTCAATGTGGCTTTTTGAAGCAATGACTTGCTATATAGCTCTGCTTGTGTGTGTGTGTGTACCCCTACATGTGTGTAGTTTCCTGGGTGGGTTTTGTGTAGGAATGCACATGCGTGTGTGTGTGTGTGTGCAAGCCTCTCTCTCAAGCATGTGTGTGTGCATGCCTACATGCATGTAGTTTCCTGGGTGGGTTTTGTGTAGGAATGCACATGCATGGGCAGAGGAGGGTGTCCTGCTGTATCATGCTTCCACCTTGTTTCCTTGAGACATGTCTCATTGAGCCTGGAGAGGATTGTATGACACAGGGCTTACAGGTTCCTCCTTTGACATTGCCTTTCTCTGTGAGTGAGGTCTGGGCTTTGTCCTCAGGCCTTCCTGCTCATGCAGCAAGTGCTTCTACGTGCATAGCTGCCTGCCCAAGCCCATACCCTGTCATTTACTTTCCTTAACATTTCCTTAAAAGTGTGTGATGTGGAGCACTGTCTGTTGTATGTGCTGATAATTTTTGATGTGTGTGTAGTTTTTCATGAAGTGCCTCTTCAGGATTTTTCTTCTTTGAGAATTTTACGAAATATATTTTGATCTTCCTACTCTTCTTTCCTCTAACTCCTCCCAGATCTAGCTCCCACTTCCTTCGGCCTCCCACCATGGGTGAGTTAATTTTAAGAGTTCTTCACATATATTGGATTACAAGCCTTTTTTTCTTTTTTGGTTTTGTTGTTGGCTGGCCTCAGTCTTGTGGTAATCCTCCTGCCTCTGCCCGCTACAAGCATGTGGGGTGCCCACCTGGGCTGGCTCAGACTCCTCCATCAGAGTCCTCTTTTGCCACCAGAGTCCTCATTTGTAAATATTTCACTCCATTGGGTTTTGTCATTCTTTTGACACTTGTAAAAAGACACTTGTAATCTAGTGAAGTCCAGCTTATTCTTTAAAGACTTATGCCTTTGGTGTTGTATCTGGATTCTAGAAATTCATGATATTTAAAATTTCTCCTGTTATTTCTGGGAACTGTGTGTTTTGCATTGAGATCTATGGCATTTTGAATTAATTTTTCTGAGGGTATGACCACTGAGATTATTTTACTTGTAATGTTTAGTTGCCAGGCACCATTTGTCAAAATCTGTATTTCAACTACAGTGCCTTTGTTCTGACTAAATGTAAGTCTGTTCATTGATCCACCACTTCCTTTGTTGTTGCCACGCTGCTTTGATTTCTCCAACTTTTGGAAGGTAATCAACCTACCAGGGGATACAACAGAAGAAAACCGGGTCTCTTTCCTTCAGAGCCTTCATCTGTCAGTAGCTCCTCAGCTGTGGTGGAGACTTTCACCTCTTCCCCTTCATGCTGGATGGTCACTGTTGTGATCCTGTGCAGCAGTCTTGTCAGGACTCGAACAAGATGCTGGAGGGCTTAAAAAAGCCTGATCATAATTAACTGCAAATACATATAAATACATACAAAACCATCTGATGCATGTAAATATTTGAGTTGTTTATAAAACGAGTAACATCTTGGAAATATTATTATTAAATAAGGATTTTATGTTTTTCACAAATTATTATGGCGTTAAAATTATCTCAGTAGACCACAAATTTCTGTGATGTTATTGTTAAAAGTCACAATATTAATATTTTTTGTTAGCATATACTAATTACATAACAATAGCTTTTATTGTTAGATTTTCATAGTGTGCAAAGTGTGGTTTGATTTTATTCACCTCCCATTATTCTCTTCCACACATTCTTTTTTTTTTTTTTTCTAAGTAGTCCCCCAGTTTGGTGACCCAGTGGATGCCACTGGGTTGTGTAGAGGAGTGGACGAGAGTTGCAGGAGCGTGGGTGCCTTCCCAGAGCCGGCCTTACTGTAGAAAATGTCTCTGCTTGTTCACTGACCTCTGACTTTGTGTAATTCCTCAGAAGAAGAGGTCCCCCTGATCTCCTTCTCTACCCATATCAGGATATTGGTGTCTCTTATGATGGCCATCTTGTCTAGGTAATCATAACTAGGCGGTGCTGTGCAGGGAGCTTAGCAGCTCTCACTTCCCATCCCTCCAGCTCTCGCGTGCTGTGCGTCCTCTTCTGAGACAGTCCCTATGGTGGCTATTTCTGGTTGTCAGCTTGACTATATCTGGAATGAACAACAGTCCAGAATTGGAAGGCTCACCTGGGACCCTGATCTTGAGGCATAGTGGCTATGAAAAGCTTAGGCCCGGGCAAGGTAGTGCACGCCCTTAATCCAGATCCAGGCGTGGTGGTACCCACCTTTAATCTGGGCCACACCTTCTGCTGGAGACCTACATAAGGACATTGGAAGCACGTTGGACTTACTCTTCTTTGCCTGCTTGCCTTGTGGGACTGAGTAACTGCTAGATCCTTGGTCTTCCATTCACAGCTGCTGCTGACCATTGTTGGGGAGTTGGACTACAGACTGTAAGTCATCCACAAATTCCCTTACTATATAGAGACAACCCACAAGTTCTGTGACTCCAGAGAACCCTGACTAATACAGTCCCTGAGTACTGGAAGGGGATGATGAGCCATTGGTGGCTGAGTATTGAACAGCTGGTTATTCTTTTGTACGTGGACCTTTCTTTACACTCACTGCTGACAAGATTTTCTGAGGGAAGGGTCTCTGAGCAAAGGTAGCAGTGACTGTTTTATGGGAATAAACACAAGCCCGAGGAAGGCAGTTTGATGGGCCTTCATGTCGGTTCAGAGAAGCAACAGTGACATCTTGCGCAGGAAGTCCTGTAACCTCCACGTGTGGGCTTTTGACTGGGTTGACAGATGTATAACTATGTCTTATAAAGTGGCAGTTGGTTACCTGTGTAACAGACTTTTTCATGGTTGTACGGGTAGGTGAGTCTTTCTTGGGGATTGGTTTTGTTACATAGAGGTTTCCACAGCCAAGTCTAAGAACACCTTTTTTACTCAGCAAGCCTTTATAGCAAGGACTCTCCAGTTCCAGCTTGACTTTGTGTGTTCTGAGACAAAGAGGTAAGGCTTCATTACCGGTAAGGCCATAGTAACTAGTTGTGGCTATAACAGCAGTGAGAGGTCCTGATGTGTTTTGGGGACTGCATGGGCCTTGCTGACTGACAGCTTATAGTCTCCTCTCTTGGCACGAGGATTTTTTTTCTTTCTTTCTCGGAATGGCTTTATCTACCCACACAGGGTATATTTAAAAGTAGTTTTTTTTTTTTTTCTTATCAGGTATCAGATTTCTGTAGAATTTTTCCACAGGTTGTTAGTTTTGGTTCATCATCCTGACCACTCAACCTTCCCTGCATTCCTGACCACTCCTGTTTTTAGACAGGACCTCAGACTGTAGATCAGGTTGGCCTAAAACTTTTAATAATCTTCCTCCCTCAGTCTTCCAAGGGCTGAAAGTGTAGTGTGAGCCACTTTCTGCCTTCAGTCACCATTAATTCTGATGTAGCTTTAAAAACTTCCCCAAAGAGAAGTTGACTAGAATAGTTGAGTAAGATGTTACAAAGAAGACAATATTGAGAAAGTACAAGTAAGCTTTGTGTGTGTGTGTGTTCAGTTTTAACAAGAGTGAATGCTTTATGTGAAATGATGAATTCAAATTCAGTAATGTTCAAATAATGAATTTTACCAGCAGGTGGCAACAACAAATCAATATTTAATCTTGTAGTATGACTAATAGCAAGATCACTTTATTTTTTCTACCAGTAAACAATTGTGTGCTCATTCCCTTATAATATATGCTTTTTTAAAAGTGGATATAGAGTTCATTAAATGAAATGGCCTGGAGCTCACAGATGTCCCCTACTTTTGCCTCCCAAGTGCTAGGTATATAAAGACATACACCATCACACCTGGTCTTCCTGTGTATCTTAACTTGGCCTAAAACTCCTTAAGTAGCTAACTATGAACTTCCAAATGCTGAAAGTACAAGCATGTGCCATTGTGCTCATTTTTGCATAGTTTTTTTTTTTTTTTTTTTTTTTTTTAAAGACAGTCTTGCTGTATAGACCCGGCTGTAGACCTCAGACTTTACAGAAGCTGGCCTGTGAGTGCTGGGCTCAGGTGTGGATGACACACCAGCTTTCATAGTGCGTTCTAAAAGTGAAATGGCTTTTTGAGAGTATGACTCTTGTTTTGTTTTACTTATTTAGTTTTTTTTAAAGATTTGTTTATGTATGTGAGCACACTGTAGCTGTCTTCAGACACACCAGAAGAGGGCATCAGATCTCATCACAGATGGTTGTGAGCCACCATGTGGTTGCTGGGAATTGAACTCAGGACCTCTGGAAGAGCAGTCAGTGCTCTTAACCGCTGAGCCATCTCTCTAGTCTCCAACTTACTTAGTTTTTAAGCCAGTGTCTCACTGTGTTCTGAGGCTGTCATGACACTCCCTATGTAGAGCATGACACTCATTAAATAGACCAAGGTTGCCCTGGACTCTTGACCATCTTCCTCTCTCTGCTGGGATCACGAGAACTTTTCAAACCACGTGATGATGTAGCTATCTGGTTTAGCACCTGATGACTGTAAAGGATTTGTCATGGGTTTAGGATCCCTTCCTCTAGGTTTACAGTAGTCTAGATGTTAGGATTTACCAAAAGTATGCAAACAATTCTAGATGATTCCAATGATTTATTAAGTAGCATTAATCTTAAATGATTTATTAACTAGTATTTATCAATAGTTAGATCTGATTTTCTTTGTTTGGCTAATACAGTTTATTTGATTTTAAGTTAAAGGGTAGTTTTGCCATATTTTGGACTTCCTCACTGATAGAACATTCATTCATTTGTTCATATATTCATTCACTGATCGGTCTTAAACTTTGTAGGCCAGGCTGGGTGTGGACTCCTGCGTCTGTCCTAAGTGCAGGCATGACAGGCACACCTGCTTACTTTGTGTAGTGGCGTTTGCTTTGCTTAGTGCACGGGGACAGCTTGAGTAGACTCTTTATAGCAGGATTCTTCAGGATTTAGGCTTATGAGGTCTTAACTCCATCAAGGCTTGGGATGACCTTAGGTGACAACCTGTATATTGTGTAGACTGTGGTTTCTGTGATTGTATACCCTCAAAATTCAACACTTGCCTTTGAAAAATGTTAATGAATTAATAACTTATTTAAAGGAGGTACCTCACACTTCTTCCCTCCCTCCTCTCCCCTTTTCCTTCCCTCCCTCCCTTCCTCCCTCCCTCCCTCCCTCCCTCCCTCCTTCCCTTCTTTCCTTCCTTCCTTTCTTCTTTCCTTTTCCCAGACAGGATTTCCCTGTGTAGCCCTTGTTACCTCTGCCTCTCTGGGATCAAAGGTTTGCACCACATTGCCTGGCTTAAAGGAACTTTTCCATGGTGAGGTGAAATACTTTTTCTTGGATTTCATTTTGTTAAATGTCTTCATTGTTCACTTAGATCAGTGGTTCTCAACCTGCGGGTCTCCCATGGAGGGATTGAATGACATTTCACAGGGGTTACTTAATGATTTATAATAGTAGCAAAATTACAGTTATGAAGTAACAGCCAATTAATTCCCCAGCTCTGCCTAATGCATTTTGACCCAGTGGTTTCTCACCAGCTGCATCAGGATGATTTAGAGACTGAGAGAGAATGTTTGGCCTGGCAAGAGTATTTCCTAGCAAATGAGACAAACTGTGGCACACACCTTTAGTCTCAGCAAATGAGAGGCACAGGTAGGCAGATCTCTCCTTGAGGCCAGGGCTACACAGAAATGAGTAAGACCATGTCTTTAAAAAGAAAGGAAGAGTGGAGATGGAAGAGAAAATAGGCAGGCCCTTGAAATTAAATTTATACAGCATGATATAGCTTTTGTATTATTATGGTGAATAATTAATTGGCAATTAGTATATTGGTACGGTTGGCCAGCTATCATGTGAATCTAGTTTCTAACATTTTATTGTCCAGAAGCAGAACTATACTCATTAGAGAGTTGCTTTCTTACTGTACTCTGGGAACAACCAGGCTACATTTAGTATTCTGGACATTTCATGACAGTGAGAATTCTGGAATTTTGGTTTCTTTAAAAATGAGAAATATAAGAATGTGTTTTCATTTTAATCCCAGGTGTGGGGATGTGGGGCTGCTTTGGACTGTCAGCAGCAGCTGACTCTGATTTGCCTTCGTCCTCTAGCAGAGACGTGTTTTTGCCAGCTACAGATAGTTTCTGTGATTGTGTGATATTGGGAATTATCTACCCTTGAAGAAGGTCTGTAAATGCTGGAGCCCCGATAGGTGAGGTAGGTGGTGGTTGGTTGTTCAGGGGGTGGGTTGCAGTTTGTTAGTAGTCATGCTCAAAAGAGAAACAAGTAGAAAGAAAGCAATTAGATTCGCTCCCTCGTTCCCCTTCTGTTTAGTGATAGGGAGTGAATGGGGAGGGAGGAGAAGAGGTGAGAAAAAGAACCCACAGCAGTGGCAAAGACCAGCTACAAAGCAAAGAAGAAACAAAAGGAAAGAAATTAGATTCAGAGATTCCCCACTCCCAACCCCCACCAGCTCCCCACCAATTCTTCTTTCTTGTCTAGTGATAGAACGTGAAACCAGGGAGACAAAGGTGGGACAAAAAAGTCCCACAAAGTAGCTAAGACTGTCTACGTTTCCTGTTTATAGAGTCCTATGCTAGGTAACTTTGTGTAGCTTCTTTCACTGAACATGATGTTTCTGAGTTCATTTGTATAGCATAGAAGGCATACATGGGGATTGGATTCACATCACTTCTTTCCCTGTCTCCCCTCAGACTCTTCCTGCACCCCCCAACTTCCTCTTAAATTCACGACCTCTTTGTTGCTTTACAGACAAGCACACAAAAGCGTATGTATGAACACAGCGAGCTGAGCCCGTTTAGTGCTGCTCGTGTGTGTATGAACTACTGGGATTGGTAACGCATCAGGGCTCCTCATTCCTGGAGAAGAATGAGCCCCCTCTCACAAGCTAATGGATTATAGCTTTCCATCTGTGGGTGCGGTCTTCTTAGACTTCCCTCATCTGCTTTGCTATGTGTACTGGTATTGTTTTGGCAGCCATATTGGTAAGATTTCGTGGATTTGGTTTCCCTGCCATGTATAGAAGACACTACCTAGCAGCAGGTTTCTCAATCCTCCAGCTCCTAAAATCTTCTGCCCTCTGTTGTAGCTGCGCCTTGGGTATAGGGTTGTAAATGTGTCATTTGGGTTGTGGATCTCTTAAATCAGTTGTTCTCTGGAACAGTCTCCTGCAGGCAGGGCCTGTATGTGAGCTGCAAGTGTGGAGGTAGGCCTAGGCCTATGGAGATGGTGAGGGTGGGCAAACTTCTCAGGATATATAGCTTCCTGACTTTTCCTCTGGATCACTAGGAAGGCCTTGGCTTATCTTGAGTGGTGTGTGTGTTTCAGACTTGGTGACACACAGTTACCAGCCTGGCCATTCATTCTTGCCTATGCTTTTTTCATGTATCTTAAGAATCTGTTGCTGAATTCATAAACCCCTGGAGAGTTATCCTTACAGTTGTTTTACCCCCAAGAGCATTTCCAGCTGTCTACATTAGTTGTTCTGTTTAGAGCCCACTTTGTGTATTGCCTTAGCAACATTGTCTGTTCTTTTTTATTGAATGGACTTAGGTACAAGCTTTTTTTTTTTTTTTGAGATGAGGTTTCTCTGGGTAGCCCTGGCTGTCCTGGAACTTGCTCTGTAGACCAGCCTGGTCTTGTCTACAGCCTGGGATCAAAGGCATGCGCCATCACTGTGCAGCATGTATGAACTTTTATTGTTGTGTCCATTAACATGTGTTACCTGGAGTACACTATTAAGAAAGTCTTAAGGGCCATTGTGTAACTTCTGATGGGAGATACGCTTTTGTAATATTTATGTGAAATTAGTTTAAAAGCTAAAACAATTAAATGGCCCCTCTCTCCTCGGCCGAAAAGTTTTTATTTATATATTATTATATGTAAATACACTGTAGCTGTCTTCAGATATCCCATAAGAGGGCATCAGATCTCATTACGGATGGTTGTGAGTTACCATGTGATTGCTTGGATTTGAACTCATGACTTCAGAAAGAGCAGTCAGTGCCTTTAGCCACTGAGCCATTCTACCATCCCCGTTTTTTTTTTTTTTGTTGTTGTTGTTTTTTCTTAAAAAATGTTATTACTTTTACACAATATTGTTTCCTTTCTGTATTTCTTTATTGTGTGGGCTTACATGTGAGCATGTGAGGTGTGTGTGTGGCGACCAAGGAGTGATTTGCAGGAGGCAGTTCTTTTCTTGAGGATCAAATTCAGAAGGACAGCCTCAGCAGCAAGCATCTTAAGCCGCTAAGCTACTTTGCTAGATATAAAACCTTAGCAGGTTTTATAAAATGAGAAACATTAAAGAAATTTTACTGATTAAAATTTTTATATTTTGTTAAATACATTAAAAATTAATTCATTTCATATTTGTAGCTCATTTTTAAAAAAGTGATTGAGTTGGAAACATTTTTGAGTGTGTATGTATTATGTATGTGCCTGTGTGTTGGGTTAATGTCTGCTCTGCCAGAGGCTCGGGGAATTTGACTGTACCCTCCCCATGCTGGCTGTGGGCGGGCTTCAGGCTATGTGAAGCTGTGGGACCCCAGACTGCCAGAGTTGACTGGGGGGGCCCTGGGCCAAAAGGCAGCCAGGGACCTGCTGGTTCTCAAGCTCTTAGGCTGCCAGGTGCCCCTGGGAGTCCTGATAGAGCCGAGAAAGAAGTGGGGGTGTACAGGCTGGATTGGGCCTCGGCCGAAGTGGGAGAAAGAGGGAGGAGTGTGTCTTGGCTTGGTCACAGCGGCCAAGAGGTCTTCTGCAGGAGATTGGGGGCTCTGTAGGTGAAGGCCTTCTCCATTGTTTCCCACAGTGGATCCTGATGACAGAGAAGCAGTCCATGGTTTTAGGATGTTTATTGTCATGGAGGAAAGTAGATGAGAAATTGTACTCTAGTTTTCTCAGGACAGGTCTGAGGTTAAATCCCTTTTGCAGGGAGGAGGGTCTAAGGAAGGAATGTTTAATTGGCTATGCCCTCTGGCCTTTAGGTATCTCATTAATATGGAGGCTCTGTGGCCTGTAGTCATGCCCTCTACCTGTGGAGGCACAAAGGAGTGTTGCCCTACCTGAGTAAAGGACACAAATCTTTGGAGGGCTGTGGCTATGTGTTGGGTGTGAGTGGAAGCTAGTGGGTGACACTGGGTGACGTCATTGGGTGACTGCTCTGCACTTTATTTATGGAGGCAGGATCTCCCATTGAACTTATCTTGCCAGTTTCCACCAGAGATGAGCTGTTTCCGTTCCTTAGCTCTGAGGTTACAGAGAGGCCCCACATTCTCCTGGCTTCTGTGTAGGTGCTGGGATCTGAGGTCTGGTCCTCATGCTTCCATGGCAAACACCTTGTCTATTGAGCCATCTCCCTTGCCCTAAACTGGTTGAAGTTTTGTGTTAGAACAGTGGCTCTCAACCTTCTTAATGCTGCAATCCTTTAATACAGTTCCTCATGTTGTGGCGACTCCCAACTATAAAGTTATTTCACTGCTACTTTATTACTGTAATTTTCTCATTGTTATGAATTATAATGTAAATATCAGCTATTTCTGATAGTCTTAGATGACCTCTGTGAAAGGGTCGTTCAGTCTCCAAAAGGGGCTGCTACCCACAGGCTGAGGCATTAAGGTGAGAGATGCTGAGAAAAATAGGAACATTAGCTCCTGTGATTTACTCCTGTACGTTGTCAGGGATGTGTGTGGGTGTTGTGATTCTGAGTGAGAGAAGAGAGAATGCAGACTGTATCTTTTGAGAGAATAGGTGATGATATTTCTGCTTAAATGTACAGTAAAACCAGCCTCTTGACACAACGCAGAGCAAGAGAAAGGATAAGCATTTAAACATATGAGCTGGATTGCTGAGAGGTCACTCACTTATCTGAAAAAAGGACTAGAAAAAATGTATAGCATCTTTTTAAATTTTTATGTACATGACTGTTTTGTCTGCACATATGTAGGTGTACCACATCTGTGCCTGTGGAAGCCAGAAGAGGGCATTGGATCCCCTGGAAATCAGAGTTACAGATGGTTGTGAGCCACCATGTAGGTACTAGGAACCAAATCCCGGTCTTCTGCAAGAGTGTCCTGTTTTCAATTGCTGGTCAAGTCTCTCCAGCCCCTAAAGTGTCTTACTATGATTTCCTCTTCACGAATTACTTGTAGGAATGGATTTTGAAAGTAAAACTTGCTCATCATTGATTTGCTGATTAGGTTTTTAGGAATGTAGAAGGGGCACAGAGGAACACATGTGTATGCAATACAGATCTATGGATATGTGTGTATATCCCTAAATATATAAATGCAGCCTCCTCAGTCTGTATAAAAGATTCTCCTTGGGTAGTATAGGATGTGGGTTATACTTAGTACAGTAAGAGAAAACCTTACAGGATCTTGCAGTTATGAATGTGTTTCCCAGATGAGTTGCTGTGCCCTTAGGCACTGAGGGTCCATTGTCTCACCAGTACACTAAGGCTCATCCCTGTAGCCTTGCAGCTTTGCATCCTGTGGCCTCAGCACTGCTGCCCTCCCGCCTTTCCCCCTAATGTTTGCCTGGTCCTGCTGGTGCTAATCTTATGTCTCTGTTCTTGTACTGGCCACAGTGTTTATGATGTTGTGTTTGTATGTTTTTCACCTCCATGGGCTTGCGTCCTCAGAGATACAGCCTGAGATGTCTTCATTGTCCCCATGTCTAGCAGAGTATGTGGCTCAGGATTGTCATCAATATATTAATTATAGGAATGAAAATATCTGTACAGTTACAGGGTGCAGCCTTGTGGGCAGGAGCTAGATCACGCTTGCGGGTGCGATTTATATGGGATCTGCCTTAAAGTGGGGGACATTTTATATAAAAATCTCTATTCTTAAAGTGGGGGACATTTTATATAAAAATCTCTATTCTTAAAGTGGGGGACATTTTATATAAAAATCTCTATTCTTAAAGTGGGGGACATTTTATATAAAAATCTCTATTCTTTTTTAAGATTTATCTTATATATATATGAGTACACTGAAACTGTCTTCAGACACACCAGAAGAAGGCATTAGATCTCATTGTAGATGGTTGTGAGCCACGATGTGGTTGCTGGGAATTGAACTCAGGATCTCTGGAAGAAGAGTCAGTGCTCTTAACCACTGAGCCATCTCTCCAGTCCGAAAAAATCTTCATTTTTCTGAAAAAATTTTATTGTCTGAAAAAAAAAGGGAGAGTTTAGAATCCTTGAATCAGCTGTTTCCCTCCTAGCTAGGCCTTCTTAGGCTGATTGCCAGGATCTTACTCCTTGGACCAGTGGACCTGTTTTTACCTTTCTTCAACCCTGAGACATTTGAGCTTTACTCTCTGATGTAGAGGAACAGTGGCCTCTGCTCACCAACCAATTCTACTGAGCTCTAAAAAAATCTATTGTATTAGTGTTTTAGAAGATGGTGGAACTACGTAATAAACCTGGGGGAGGGGGAGATGGTGGAACTTAGATTGCACATATAACTGAAACACAAAGTTCTGAAGAGTTTAGTCACCAGGAGCTAACAGCAGGGCAGCTCCTTCAGAAACCCTAGTGACATGCTTACATGGAACAAGATGTTTGGTTACCTAGAAAGTTTATTGTTTTGGAACACCTATGCATTTAAAAAATGATTTGATGTAGCTGGGTGGTGGTGGCCCACTCCTGTAATCCCAGCACTTCCTGAAGCATAGGCAGACAAATCTCTGTGAGTTTGAGGCTAGCTTGGTGTACAGAGCGAGTTCCAGGACAGTCCAGTCCAAGCTACACAGAGAAATTGTTACAACACTCCCCTCAAAAAAAAAAAGAAAGAAAGAAAGACTTGATACACTATCCATATTTTCATGCATGGCCTTTCCCCTATCTTCAGCAAATGCTTATTGACTTGCTTGAAGCAATGTTCAGTTCCTTTAAGTCAGTGGTTTTCAACCTTTGGGTCATGACCCCTTTGGAGGTCCAACAAGCCTTTTACAGTGGTCGCATACGACTATTGGAAAATACAGACATTTACATTATGATTTATAACAGTACATCAATTATGATTCATAACAGTAGCAAAATTATAGTTATAAAATAGCAACAAAAATATTTTTATGGTTGGTGTAGTGGTTTGAATATGTTTGGCACAGGGAGTGACATTATTTGAAGGTGTGGCCTTGTTGAAGTAGGTGTGGCCTTGTTGGAGTAAGTGTGTCACTATGGGCATGGGCTCTTTTAAGACCTTCACCCTAGCTGCCTGGAAGCCAGTCTTCTAGCAGTCTTTAGATGAAGATGTAGAACTCTCAGTTCCTCCTACACCATGCCTTCCTGGATGCTAATGGACTCACTGAACCTCTGAACCTGTAAGCCAGCCCCAATTCAATGTTCTTTATAAGACTTGTCTTGGATAGTGTGTCTGTTGACAGCAGTGAAACCCTAAGACAGTTGGGGGTTACCCCAGCATGAGCACCTCTATTAAAGGGGCGCAGCATTTGCAAAGTTGCGAACCACTACTTTAAGAGAAAATGAAATTTTATTAATTGTGTTTGAAATATTAAAAGCATTAAATAAGTTGGACTCTTTTTGCAAAATTTAAATGTACTTTTTGGGAAGATAGGCTTAGAACTTTCTTTCACAGGGTACTGGTTGACCCTCCTGCCTCAAAGGTGCAAGCTCTGTGTTTGTGGGAAATGGGGCAACTTGGAAGGGCCTCAGACAAACAGGACAATAATGGGATCAGCTATTTTCAGAGACTTGCCTCTGCAGGAGTGTGGACCAGGATTAGAACAGTGGGAGACAATGCTGGGTCAGAAAGTACAGAGGCTCCCACCAGTGTGGATCCATACAGATGAGAGCTCTGCTTATCGTCAAGAAAAAAATTCAAGCCTTTTAGCTGTGTAGATTGGTTATGAAACTCTCTTAGTGAACTCTATAATACTGGGAATATACTGTATAGGTTTAAAAATAGGATGAGATAATTTCATGGTTCTATACAAAAAGAATCTTTTTTTAGTTGAATAAGCAGAAATTTGCATTACCCTTTGGTAACCTCCCCCCCCCCCCCCATCCCCTGCTTCCTGCTTCCTTCGGATTCTCCTGCATTGTCCTAGCAAGTGTTGAACTCCAGGTTTGATGCAATTCTCCCATCTCAGTTCCCTTGATGTCAGGATTACAGGTGTGCTATGCCACACCTGTCCTAGTTTGTAAGTATTATCTGTGTGTGAACATTATCTTGCACATGAAAATGTGTCAATGAAAATGAGGACATGAGCACTTGTAGGTATAATTGAGGAGAAGGCATTTATTGTAGGTACAAGGGAGAGCACAGCCAGAGCTTCTGGAAGGGTCTGGAGGACTGAACTGGACCATGAGAAGAGGGGGGAGACAAAAAGGGAGGGCAAGAGTGGCTTTGTTATCTTGGAATCAGAAGCTATGGAAAGGCAATCGAAGCCCCTGGGCTGGAGAGGTTTAGTGCAGGGGGTTGTGGGAAGGTGGTGGGGAGAAGAGCAGAGGGAGCGCATGTAAGGGTCTAGAGGCCAGCTGGGGCTTTGGTATGAAAATAGGCACATCAGCCATTTGTCCTGAGTTTCTCTGGGTCCTGACACGAGGCACTCAGCCTGAGGCAGGGGTCATAGACTTGAGGCCTACCAGTCTCTGTGTAGAGAATTCCAAGCCAGCATGCAAAGCAAAAGTAAAAAACATCAGAGTAGAGGCAGGACTCATTTGATTGAAGGTTTTAGTAGAAGAGAAAGGGTAATGGGGGATGAAAACGACCAAAATTTATCTTTGGAATTGTCAAGGGATAATAAAGGACAGAGAACAACAAGAACATTAACAGAAGTCCATTCAGCAGAAGAATGTGTTCTTCCATGCTCAGGGAATGTGAGCCTCTGAGTGTGGGGGTTGGGGGGGGGAGGAGCAGGAGAAACACCCAGCTAGTCCCCCAGTTGATTTGTTGGAGATGGTTTCAGCATTGCTTTCTAAAATTGGCCTTGGTACAGGATTTATTTTCCTTAAAAGATAGTATGATGGACTATTTTGAACTCTAATCTAGAAAAGAAACCAATGGCCACTTTTTAGGCATAGTTGGTGGGTGACAAGCTGCAGCTGCAGTGGTAAAGCTGATAGCAGATACTGAGCCCTCTACTTTCCCCAGTGCTCTGCAAAGCACTTCCTCATACAGAACTTTGGCTGCTGTTACCATGGTGTCTGGAGGCAGCTAAATGTACTGGGTACTCAAATGATACTTCATCTTTGTAGATGGTAGATGTATATGTAGAATCTAGGATTAGCTGTAGTGCATAATTTGAATTTTACAGGCTGCTGTGAGTACAGTTAGTCTATCAGAGCCCTCGATCCCAGTCACCATGGTGTGCTCCAGTTCATTATAACTGCACTATTAGGAAAACATAGAGTCTATGCCTATAAGGCATGCTTATAGTCAGCTTCAGTAAGTTAAAAAATGTAGAGAAAGGATATAGTCTCCTAACATGTGCAGTTGCTTTGAGCATACATTTATCCAGAGTCTTTTTAGAGCATGTCTATTGACTGATAGGTTTGAGACCTCAGAAAGGCACTCTATTTGGCAGTACAGGGAGAACAAACAAAGTCTTTGTCACTTTTTCCTCAAGGAGTCTTTTTCTGTTTACAGTACAATTACTTAAGTCAAGCAAGGAAAGTGCAGATGAAAGTAGAAAGCATCTGTTATGTGCACTGACAGACGTTCTCCCAAGTCTGTCTTACCCATCAGTCTTTGCTGTTCATTTGTAGTCCTAGGCCCCTGGCTTACCAGAGGCAGTGTAGAGCTAGCCTTGCTTTACCCAGGAAGCTGGCTGCTTCTATGTACCCCATGTAACTCTTTAAACCATAAAGCTTGTTTTTTTCCCCCCTTTTGTTGAAACATCCTAAAATGTAAGGATGGTTTTGGAATCAGTTTCTTGTTTTCCTACCTCCCATATGTTTCCTTTATTCTTGGTAATAAGATTTTCATTTTCGGGGCTAGAGAGATGGCTCAGTGGTTAAGAGCACTGACTGCTCTTCCAGAGGTCCTGAGTTCAAATCCCAGCAACCACATGGTGGCTCACAACCATCTGTAATGAGATCTGATGCCCTCTTCTGGTGTGTCTGAAGACAGCTACAGTGTATTCATAAATAATAAATAAATAAATAAATCTTTAAAAAAAAGATTTTCATTTTCTTTTTTAAGTATATATCATTGTTATGTGTGTTTATGTGTGTACGTTCCTGTGTGCAGGCATGTGTCATGGTACTTATGTGGAAGTCAGAGGATAACTTTAAGGAGTCCTTTTCTTTTACCTTGGATCTCAGGAGCTTGAACTCTTATAGGTCTTAGTGACCTGGTAATAAGAATTTCTTGTTTTAAGAAAAGCTTCAACATGTTCACCCTAGCAGGTGTAATGGTATTTGTACTTATAAAATTTTCAGTAGTAAGATTGCAGTAAAATTTAATTTTAGTAAGTAGGGCCTCATGATTCACATCTGTAGTTTCAATACTAGGGAAATTTGCTGGGAATTTGAGGCCAACTGAAGATCTATCATGAGCTACTTCCCCATGCCTTCCAATAATACTACAATCATGTGTTAGTTATATTTTCTTCATCTCTGAAAAGACATAGGCAAGCCTACTTCTGTTATCTCTTCTACATTAAAAGACAAGATAGCCACATGTAAGGTGGCCCACACCTTTGAGTCCAGCACCAGGAAGGCAGAAGCAGGCAGAGGTCTGTGAGTTCAAGGCCAACCTGATCTACACAGTGAGTTTTGCAGGATAGCCAGAGCTACATAGTGGAAACCCCCGTCTTGAAAATACAAAATACAAAAAAACAAAAACAAAGAAACAAACAAGTCAGACCTGTAAGATCTTACAGCAAGATGACCCAAGTATTAAAGGAGCTTGTCATCAACTAGAAGATCTGAGATAAATCCCAGAGCCCTCATGGTAGAGGAGAGAACTGAGGTCCATAACAATAGCATCTGACCTCCACAGGCCCGTCCTGCCATCTTCCCTATAAACAAACAAGTAGGAAAAAATAAGTTAAAAATATGTGACCTCTAAAGCAAATTCTAAACCACCAAATCCTTCTTTTGAATTTCTTTGTGTCTAGGCTGAGTCTAGCAGATAGGCTGTTCCTTATGAAGCATTGTCGTATGTAAGAGGATGACGTCCACTTTTCAGAGTTAGGGATACTGGGCCATGGTGTTGGCATTTGTTTCCATGTTCAATTTGTAAGTTTATGGTCAAACCTTTCTTTTTTCAATGTTTAGCCATGTTTCTCTCTCTTGTTGATGTTGTTTTCTCTTAAATACATGCTCCCATAGCTTAATTTTGAGACATTTAAACTGTCAAAATGGATTGCAGATGAAGACATTTTTGAAGAGCTGGATTAAATGCTTTATCTGAAGATGATGCCTTGCCAGCAAGAGGGCAGCAGTTAGCCAACATCTGTTATGTGCACTGACAGACGTTCTCCCAAGTCTGTCTTACCCATCAGTCTTTGCTGTTCATTTGTAGTCCTAGGCCCCTGGCTTACCAGAGCTTTGTGACTTTTCCCCTTTGTTCTCAGACTTCAAGAGAATGCCAAATGCCTGGCTATCTATTTCTGCTATTGAGCAGAAAATGACGTGTCTTGGCTTACATGTTTCAAAATGTCTACCTTTGGGCTGGAGAGATGGTTCAGTGGTTAAGAGCATTGACTGCTCTTACAGAGGCCCTGGGTTTGATTCTCAACATTTGTATCTGGTGGCTCATGACTACATATAACTCCGCTTTCAGGGAACAAGATGCCTTCTGTCTTCCATGGAACTTAAATACACATGGCATTTATAAACTCATGCAGGCTTACATACATACAAATAAAATAAATAAATCTTTAAACATTTCTACCTAAATAGATTGCTTCTAGGGAAATGTCATTTGCAACAGTAATTTATAGTTCCTATGGCTTTTTTTTTTTTTTTTTTTAAATTTTTATTTATTTATTATATGTAAGTACACTGTAGCTGTCTTCAGACACCCCACAAGAGGGCATCAGATATCATTACAGATGGTTGTTAGCCACCATGTGGTTGCTGGGATTTGAACTCATGACCTCTGGAAGAGCAGTCAGTGCTCTTAACCACTGAGCCATCTCACCAGCCCCCCTATGGCTTTTATATATGCTGTGAAACCACTTTTTAGGGAGCTCAAGTAAATGTATTTAAGGCAAGTGTATAGAGACAGATGGTCCTGCAGGGTCTGATTAAATCCATTAGAATCATAAGACCCAACAATACAAAGTGACAGTGTTTGCTTTTCTTTCCCTGAAAAGTGAGAAAAGGGAAGAAGATACAAACTAGTATAAAAGAGTTGTCATGATTCTGATGGTTTCAGAAATGTCAGATATCAGTATCTTTAAAAGAAGTATCTGCCCCCCTGCCCCCCACCTCCAGATGTGACTCAAACCCAGGGCCCCTATATGTGCCTGTGATCAGTCTTCTGTCTCCGAGCCACACCCTCAGCACGTGCTATTTTGTATCCCCTTTTAAAACTTTTATTGTCAAAATATTGAAGGTGGTCAGAGTGTGGTCCCCAGTGCCATTTTGGCACAGGAACTTGGTTTTGAGCAGGTTATTAGCTCTCTGTACTTTGTGTTTTAAAAACAAGGTATACGTTTTCCACATGTAATATATTTCTTATTAAACTACCTTTGTCAAGTGTTTCCACTCACGGTTTCCCACACAGTTTGCTTCCTCTGCAGCCCAAACTTCCTTGTTTAGCATTTTCTCCACACTTTTATTTTCTGTTACTTTGTTTCAGTCTGCAGCAGCACATAAAAAGGAAACATGCACCTAGGGGAGCTGGCCAGTGATAGTGCGTCCCCTTTCATCTGTCCCCTGTCATCAGTGCGCATTGTAAATGCACTGTGGTGCTCCTGTTGTCCTGCCCTTTGTTAGAGTCCATGAGGCAGGGAGACAGGAAAGGCCTTTCCTCCCTACTGTGTGCTTCCTCTTCCATTTGGTAATTCAGCCCTGACTCTCCCCCAAGTCACACAAAATAGTTTTAAGTAACACAAGAATGAAGAAGATCATAGATTTGTCTGCAGATATTTCTAAGAAAACTTGTTTCCTAGAGCTGGGAGTGGCACTCAGGCACTCAGATGGCTGAGGCTGCAGGATGGCTTCAGATTTGAGGCTCATCTACACAGTGAGAATCCTGTCTTAAAAACAAAACCAGCCAACTGAATGAAAAATGAAGACAGCAAGTACGTGACCCCTGATGAAGCGGGGAGAAGATGTTTATTGTAGATGTAAGGGAGATGCAGGCAGAGGGAGGAGTCTGGGCTGAACACAGCCAGCAGACTAAGCAGGACCATGAGAGGACCTAGCAGGAGGGAGAGGGAGAAGGAGAGGAAGTGGAACAGGCATCCTGGAGTAGGGAGGTAGGGTGATGCTGTTGGGGACTGGATGTGACAGGAGACCTGCAGAGCCAAAATGGCCAAGTTATATAGAGATTGAAGTGAGTCAGAAGCCCAGACCCTGGGAGGGAGAGGTTTAAGGTTGGGGAGGGGTGAAAAAGGGCTGGGAGGAGCCACAGGCACTGAATGAGACCTACCAATAATCAACCAATTCACCCAAACAACCAGAACAGAACAGTGCTCATCCCCCCGTCCCCCCCCAATGCAAAACTTACTGTTCTAGGATAAACTAGTAGTTCTTTGCTATGGCCTTTGGAATACTGCTGTGATAAACTAGCAGGCAGGAGAATTTTTATTAAGTAAATATCCTATATTCTTTCCACCCAAGGTTTTGAAAAGCTCAGAGAATAGAGAGAAAATAGGTATTTTGAACAACAGTATTTACTGTTAAGTTCTAGAGTCGAGACTGTACTGATAGTTAATAGCTCATCTCTTATCTTTAGCTGAGTGTTAGTTTGTTTTTAAAATGGTACACTTTTCGATTTAACTCTAGGAAAGCTTTTAGTCTTGTTTTTAAGCAAAGATGTTCTGGTTCTAGGTGTAGTCAAGATGTGGCAGTTAGTCATTGTAGCTGGGGTAGCCCCCCACCCCCCATGGTGCTTATGTGGGTCCTTTGTATTGAGGCTCTGGACTATAGAATGAAAAATAGGAGAGGTGGTTTACATAGTTTTTCTCTCTGTTGGTCATCGTACTATATTATCAGCTGAAAAATGAAGAGTTCACTCTTTAATTAATTCGTTGATGTTTAATATGCATGGCCTCCATATTTTGCCTGGTTCCATAAAGGATTTAATAAGGTAGCCCTGACGTTTAGACCTCGTGGTCTGAGTGGAAATGAATCTTGCTTATGAATGGGGTGCACGTACCACAAGAGTGTTGCATCGTACTTGGTCTTAAACCTTTGGATATTTTCACTGCTCGTGAATCTGTACCCTGTGATGAGAGGATCCATTTTTTGGAATTAGACAAAAGACATTGGGTGCCAAGTCTCTTGAATAACCTGGGAAAGAGGTTTGGGTTGTTAGCGCTTTAGATTTATTGTGTTTGATCTATGGACTCTGAGCCAAAAAGAGTTTGGATAATGGAAGCACTTTCCTGAGCCACAGTTAACCCTGTGTCCTATCAAGCCCTGTGAACAGTGAGCCCAATTGACTCCTGAGCTTCATGGTGTGTCACCATTGTGCTATTGAGATCAGATGAACAAGCTGACATTATCCTGTCATGATTCTGATATGGATGCTTCCTTGTGTTTGGACTATAATAAAGTTTTTCATTTCAATTTTCTTTTCAGGCTTTAAAACCTTTGTTTGTTTGTTTGTTTTTCGAGACAGGGTTTCTCTGTGTAGCCCTGGCTGTCCTGGAACTCACTCTGTAGACCAGGCTGGCCTTGAAAAAACCTTTTTATTAAATTCTTATGCCAATGTTTTCAAAATGGTGTTTCTCCAGTTTGTAAACAGATTTTTTTTTTGTTTGTTGGTTTTTCGAGACAGGGCTTCACTGTATAGCCCTGGGTGTGCTGAAACTCACTCTGTATACCAGGCTGGCCTCGAACTCAGAAATCCGCCTGCCTCTGCCTCCCAAGTGCTGGAATTAAAGGCGTGCGCCACAACTGCTCGGCTGTAAACAGATCTTAAAGGACAAGTTCTAATTTTTCTTTCTCTATAGTGAAAATGTTTGGAATACTTCTTGTCTTGTTTTTCCTGTGTAGTAATTAATTGAATCAAATTATCAATAGTATTTTTATCCAACAGGGAACAAGCTAATGGAATCTGAGACTTAATCAGAGAGATCAAAATAGTAAGAAAGACTAAAATCTTTGACAAGATAATTTGCTTTTAGTACATAATTCTTCTGTAGTATAGGTACCAGTTATATTTTTAATTTTCTTACAGGAATATGAAAACAAAGAGTTTTTTTGGTTTTTGTTTTTTGGTCAGGAGGAGAGTTGCTGGGATTGTGAATTGAGGCAAGTAAGAGGTTTTGACTTTCATTCCCAGTGGCTCACTTGTAGGTTTAAGGCTGTACAGAACTCAGTGATAATCCTGGTAGAGTCTTTTTAACTTTATGGTAGTGTGAAGCTTATAAGTATATTTATGTTAGCTGATTGTGTTTTGTCCTTAGAGATAGTTGATGCACACAAAACCTTTACAGTACAACATTCTGTTGTTCCTGTTTCTTTGTTTTTATAAACCATAGCAACAAATCAATAATGGTATTATTTTAGCCATATTATATTGTTTGTAGGAAAACAAATGAATGGGAGATAATTATCCAGGTAAACCAGTTTTAGAAAAACTAATATATTTTTTTTTCTCACTTTGGTTTCTGGATTTTATGTAGATGAACAGAGTCATGTATGTATATATGTCATGATAGAAGACACACATGGCCTTGTTGGCTAACACAGAGGACAAAGGGGACGAGTGAGCAGTGGTGTTGAAGAGCAGGAGGGCTATGTGTGGGAGAGCACACAGTGCAGTGTCTGTGAGTGTGAACAGTTTACATTACAGAGCCACATGCAGTGAATTTATACCGAGGAGGAGCACAGGGAAAGAAAGACAGCATTATGCTTTCCTGAAACCTTTGTTTCTGTCTGTCATGATAGAAGATGCTATCTACAAATCCACATATCAAAGTTTACTATGACAAGCAGCTTCTATGCTAAGATCAAATTGTATATTTTATGGATGGGGAGATGGGACAGGGGGGGAAATGCTTGTTGTGCAAGTGCAGACTCCAGGAAGCCTGGGGCAGTGGCATGTGCTGAATCTTGAATGAGAGGGATTGGGGCAGCCTAGGCTTGCTGGCCAGCCAGTGTAGCACAGCTGCTGAGTTCTGTTCAGTGAAAGGTCCTGTCTCAAACAGTATCATGTGGAAGAACTGAAGATGTTTGACATTGATCTCTAGATGTACACTCATACCTGGAAACATACCTAGACACACACACACACGCACACACACACACATCACACACATCACACATACAGATTAATTTTAGTCTGATTCATGCATAAAGTTTCCGTTTGTTAGATATTTGTTGTATTTCATTTTTGATGGATGTCTTGTGGTTGTGACTTGAAGTGATTATTTTAGGAATTTGTATACAGTTTCCATTGTATACTAGAATTTATTGGAATTGGACTAGGTAAGATCAGTCTTGAGTAAATTTATATTCTGAGAAATGGAATGTCAGGATTTACATGTTTCTACTGTAGGTTGATGACGGCTTCCCTTAATGCAAGCATTATTGGAGGTTGGAGTCACCGCTGAAAGCATAGACAGTGTGCCCAAGATAACATGTGGCATGGTCCAGATACCTTCCTTATTTTGGAGGATGTTTTGCTTCATTATTTTTACTGTTGTAACTATGTGGACCACAAAACTGGTTCAGATATGATTGAACCTTGCTCTTCTCACATCCAGAGAATTCTTCAGCTGCACAGGTTCATTATTTTACATTGGTAGATATTATAAAATTTCCTTCATTGTGAGATAACCCGGGAGCAAACATGGGCTATACTTAGAATTTCAGGAGTTGTTAGGGTTGGTGGGAAAGTGGCCTGTGTTGACTGCACATTTCCTATGACTTATTGAGAGACATTTAGGAACTGTCCCTCAAGTTCCTAACAAGTCTCACATTAAATTGCCACAAACAACCTTTTGAAGGCTTGATAGAAAATGTTTGCATAATGGATGGTGTGATGGACATGAAGCTCTTTCATTCTAAGGTGGATGGTGTGATGGACGTTAGCTCTTTCATCCTAAGGTGGATGGTGTGATGGACGTGAAGCTCTTTCATCCTAAGGTGGATGGTGTGATGGTCGTGAAGCTCTTTCATTCTAAGGTGGATGGTGTGATGGACGTGAAGCTCTTTCATCCTAAGGTGGATGGTGTGATGGACGTGAAGCTCTTTCATTCTAAGGTGGATGGTGTGATGGACGTGTAGCTCTTTCATTCTAAGGTGGGTGGTGTGATGGACGTGAAGCTCTTTCATCCTAAGGTGGGTGGTGTGATGGACGTGAAGCTCTTTCATCCTGAGGTGGATGGTGTGATGGACGTGTAGCTCTTTCATTCTGAGGTGGATGGTGTGATGGACGTGTAGCTCTTTCATTCTGAGGTTGATGGTGTGATGGACGTGTAGCTCTTTCATTCTGAGGTGGATGGTGTGATGGACGTGTAGCTCTTTCATCCTGAGGTTGATGGTGTGATGGACGTGTAGCTCTTTCATTCTGAGGTGGATGGTGTGATGGTCGTGAAGCTCTTTCATCCTAAGGTGGATGGTGTGATGGACGTGTAGCTCTTTCATTCTAAGGTGGATGGTGTGATGGACGTGTAGCTCTTTCATCCTGAGGTTGATGGTGTGATGGACGTGTAGCTCTTTCATTCTGAGGTGGATGGTGTGATGGTCGTGAAGCTCTTTCATCCTAAGGTGGATGGTGTGATGGAAGTGAAGCCCTTTGATTCTAAGGTGGATGGTGTGATGGATGTGTAGCTCTTTCAACGTGCCACTTGTGTAATGCCCTTTGTTTGCTTCTTTGAGACAGAGTACCATGAAACATAGGCTGGCCTGAAACTCCCCATGGTTCAAGATCGGCATTGAACCCCCATCTCCTGCCTCTACTTTTCAAGTGATAAATTTACAAGAATATACCATGATTTTTTTTTTTTGCTTCTCAAAAATATATTAAAATTATATATATGGGTGTTTTGCTTGCAAGTAATGTTATGTAAAGTTTTGAGGTAGGATGAAACCTTCAATTGGAAGAGATAGGAACTTGCGCTTGCATGCTAGCATATAGTATTAGGCCCTTCTTGAACGAAAACCATTCACCCTTAACCTCTTAAGTTTTTTCAGGCAGGGTTTCATTAGTCCAAATTGTCGTTGAACATAGCTTAGGATAGCTTTGAACTCTTGATCTTCCTGCTTTCATTTCGCAAATGCTGAAATTACAGGCACATGCCACTTGGGTTCCACTTGTAATTTTTAAGACTGTGTGAGAGGAAAGTGTGTGTTTCCCACCTCCAACCAGGTGATAGAATCAGGAGACCAGACAGACAAAGCCTTTCTTGTCCAGGACCTGCACTGAGCAGTCCCACTGGATGCATAGAACAATCGTTTTTGAGACTAGGGAGGTCCTTAGATTGAGTGGTCAGGTGAGGGACCTCTGTGGGTCAAGAGGTGTTTGTTGATGATGTCGGAAGTAATGCATGAAAGACCATAAACCACCTGAGCTCTGGCGCTGGCTGAGCTCACCTGGGTGTAAACCCTAGTCCTTATCATCTCCACAGGAAGAGGTTGACGTCAGAAGGTGATCTAGGGTGGACGCAATCCTTCTTGTTTGGAGGCCTGCACTGACCCATTGCAGTGGTGTAAACTTAGCTTGGGGAGATAAGATGGCTTCTTCTGGATAGGGTTACGGCATGTTCTGAGCCAGGCTTCTTTGAGAGATATATTTCATTTTGCTTTATAGATACATTTTACACTGAAGCAATGGGTACATTAGAATAGTGTTTTTTTAATTTTTTAAAAAGCATGTAGTTCAGCCGGGCGGTGGTGGCGCACGCCTTTAATCCCAGCACTTGGGAGGCAGAGGCAGGTGGATTTCTGAGTTCGAGACCAGCCTGGTCTATAGAGTGAGTTCCAGGACAGCCAGGGCTACACAGAGAAACCCTGTCTCGAAAAACCAAAAAAAAAAAAAAAAAGCATGTAGTTCACTCAGATTCTCTACTAAAAGCCATGAGCATATGGGATCATGTGCTACTAATGGAAAGCCTAGGGGATTTCCTGCCCCATCTTCCTGAAGGAACTTGAGACTTTGATATCTTGTGGCTGCTGTGGTTTCTTCTCTCTTAGGTTGTACTTTGTATCTGGTTTTTGCTTATCTTTACCCACATGAGCATCTCCCCCATTGTTAGCTGTTAGCTGCTGAGTTTCTTTACAAGTTGAAGTTGCCTTATATTTTAGTGAGTTGGTTGTTTATGTGGCTATTTTCTTGTTTCTTCATCCGCTTATGCTTATATCCCAGACCAATGTACTCAGAAAATATTTGGGTGTGTAAACTGAAATCTACCCCCAGCCCCAGCACACCTATGTTGAAGATTTGATAAGGCAGGTTGACGATGTGGAACTTGGTGGTGTAGATCTGGAACACTGCAGACACGAAGCCAGGTCTTCTTTTCTTTTCTGTTAAGATTTATTTATTTTATTTTTATGAGTACACTGAAGCTGTCTTCAGACACAGCAGAAGAGGGCATCAGACCCCGTTACAGATGGTTGTGAGCCACCATGTAGTTGCTGGGGATTGAACTCAGAACCTCTGGAAGAGCAGTCAGTGCTTTTAACCACTGAGCCATCTCTCCAGCCTAATTTTAGTTTTCTTAAGCGCCTACCTTCATTAGGTTTTCTAACATTCTCTCAACTATTAGGCATAAGCTTTAGAATACATTGCCTTATCAGATCACCTGCTTCTACTATCCCCAAAACTAATATTGTCATTAGAGAATGTTCAAGATCCATAGGAAAATGTTATCCATTTGGCCTTGATCAACCTGCCTGATGTCCTTAGCAGCATATTTGGGAAATACTTCAACGTATTTGTTTTAGTCTCTGACCATAAAAATTTCATGCACCCACATCTTCACTGAAACTTGTTATTGAAGATAACTGAAATCTGTGTTCCCAGTCTGCACACTCATGATCGGCTCAGGACAAACAGTCGTATTTTCCTGTGCGGTGAGAGCTCAGCTTTAAATCAACATGAGTAAATGCAATACCACTTTAGTGTAAGCAGTACGAATAATAAAAAAACGTAATTGATACCGTGTATGTCTTTCATAGTAGGTACAAATTAATTTAAAAAGGGATTAAACTATCAGAAAAAAGTTTTTGTGACTTCAGATTTAGCAAAGGGTTTTAGCTGTGGTACCATGAAACACACACCAGAATAACAACAAACCACAGACTTAGAGAGGAGGGGCAGACGCAGTGGGGTGTGCAATAACCCTGAAACAAAGACTTGCAACTTTGCTGAAAACTGTCATCTCCTTGGCTGGGCCTACAAGGCAGGACGAAGGGATGGCATTTCTGTCTTAATTTGTTTGTCTATCTTTCCTTCAGGTCAGGTTTTTGCTTCACTCTTCCTACTTCATTTTCATCTTCAAGGCCCAAGAGACAAGTCCTTCTCCTAAACTTGCAGTCACTCTGGATTCTGGGAAAAGCACAGCCTCTCCTCAGGGCATTCATCCAAGAGTGTGAATGGAGCCAGATCAGTCCTCTCAGGTGATAGCAGTGATTAATATTAATAATTTATAGACAGTGACCTAGACCAACATTTGCTTAATTCCGAATACCCCAAGATGCTCTTGGTAACTGGACAGCATTTATTTTTCCTGTGGCCACACTAAATAAATCTTTTTCTTTGCTTGTCATCGTTACTCTTTCATTTGTATGTTGGATGTGGCCAACCTTATCTGTTGGGGCTGCTGAGACTTTTGCTGCGAAAATTCTGTTTTCAGTTCCAGCACTTGGAAGGCCGAGGGAAGATTGCTGTGAGTTTCATCCCAATGTGGGCTTCAGAAAAGGAAACAGGGACAGTCTCTGGAGGCCATGTGGGTCCCAGCAGCTCTGCTGGAGTAGCTGAGAGAGCTCAGCCAGGGCAGGTTTCTCTCTCCTGCTGTGTGTGCTTAGACCATTGCAGTCTGGTCTGATCTGATCTGACCTGACCTGATCTGATCTGAGGTTGTGCCAGCTTGCAGCCCTTCTCCCATCTGTATACAAAGGGTATGGACTTAATTATGTCACAGTAAGTGAGCTTTCTAGACTGGATTATTCAGGACCATCTAGCCAGTGAAAGAGATTCTTACCATCTCTTTGAGTATATAATAAAAAAATTGAGAAACTTTAAAAAAGATAAACTAGAAAACGAGTCATTAAGAAGATGGAATGAAGGCTGTTGGAGGGGCACTAGTAAGGGGAGGACATTTGAAATGTAAGTAAATAATATCATATTAACGGAATGGAGTGGACAGCCTGTAGTAAAGAAGAGGAGCATGTGCAAGCAGCTTCTGCCACGCCTGTGATTGCAGTGGGGGATGACTGTCTTCACGTGTGTACTGAAACACGCGACTCCTGGGATTCATAGAAGTATAGAAAAGCAAGTCCATGCAGAAACTTGCCTTTTTTAAAAAAAAAAAAAAACTTGATTTCTTTTTTTATTTTTAAACAAAAGAATTGAAAACTATTTCAGTTTCTTTGACCAAGGAAATGGCTAAATAGTGATACATCTAGACGCTGAATATTATTAACAGTAAAAGGAGACGGACTGTCAGTACAGGCAGATAACACCTGTTAAATGACAAGGGTGGCTCAAAAGCTTATAAACCAATAAAAGTTTGTTATACTTCATTGCTTTAAAAATGTGACCACTGTTACTGCTAGAGAAGACCAGTCGGGCTCCTACAGAGCTCCTACAGGCTGGGGAGAGGCAGTTTGGTGAATAAGACCCGTTCTGTACAAGTGTGATCAACAGAGTTTGGATCCCCACAACCTCCACAGAAAAGTTGGGCAGGCATTGCAGCCTCTGGTAATCACAGACCTCAGGAAACAGATGGAGCCCTGAGACAGTGTGGACAGCAAGATAGCCACACTTGGTGAGCTGTGAGCTGTGGACTGACTCAGTCTCTCTCTGTCTCTCTGTCTTTCTCTCTCTGTCTCTGTCCCTCGCTCCCTCCCTCCCTCCCTCCCTCCCTCCCTCCCCCTCCCTGCCTCCATCCCTGCCTCCATCCCTCTCTCTCTCTTTCTCTCTGAATGAAACTCTGAAGTTAGAGCCAGAGAATGATAAAGAACATTGTGTTTGCTTTTCTGTTGACATATTATTTTGTACAGTTATGTGTCATAGGTGCCCTCAGCTCAAAGCTGATTTGTTATAGGTATTCTGAAAATGCTTGTTAAAAAGCATGTGTGGGTAAATTGCCCAAAATAGTGTAAGGCTCTTTAGATTCATTCTTCAGGAGGTGAAAATGTGTGTGCTCAATGGTAGCGTGCTAGTTTACCAAGCCTTTCTCCTCTGGGGTTAACTTGTCAGAGTGTTCATTAGCGACACCCAGGAAACCATGAGCTCACTTACCAGTGTTATATATGTCCTCTGTTCTGAAAATTTAGTTGGTATTTGATCTTCTTTTTGGCATCCTTGCCTGTGGAGTCTGGGTTTAATGTCTAGAATGGTATATCTACTAGAAATAGCCTACAAGCCATATGTATTAATTATAAATTTTTTACTACGCAGAACATAAAACCTTAACCATCCTAACCATTCTAAAATATATCCTTTGTTGACATTAAGTACATTAGAAAGTTTGTGACTGCTTCTAGAAAGTTTGCATAACCTAAAAGAAATTCTGTGACCACCAAATAATAGCTCGCCATTTCCCCTGCCAGTCTGTGTCTTATGTCTCTTCTTATGTCTTATGTGCCATATACTGCACATAAGTGGAGTTCAGTACTACTGTTTGTCCTTTTGTTTGTGGCTGTTTTATTCACACTATTCTTGTGGTTTATCCACACTGCAGCATGTGGCAGACCTCCTCCCTGCTTGTGCCTGAGCTGTACTGTGCTGTTCGCCATTCTTCTAAAGTCTTGGCTGTAGCAACAAGGGTGCAGAGTGTGCTATAGTTTGTAGGTCCCTTGGCAGCTTGTTGGGATGTGGCAGTTTTGAGTGCCATCTTGCACTGCGGGGTTGGATTATGTGGTCTTCAGATAGCCTAGCATCCTCTAAAGGTTATAGTTTGATGAGAAAGATGAGCTGACATAAGTCATTCCCTGCTGAGAAGACGTTAGGTTTCTGAAATGGAGAGCCGTTCAGTGGGTGGTTAGAGCTGGGGTGGAGTCTGGGTCTTAGCTTATTAACTGGGTGACTTTAGATGCCTACAGTTAACCTTACCTTTTAGCTTCTCCCATCTATAAAGGGGGAATGGTATTTATATTTATTTACTCAACAGTGGGGGCTTTTGTTTGTTTGTTTTATGGCAGTGGGAATTAAACCCAGGGCATTGTGATGCTAGGCAAGTGTTCTGCCCCTGGACTCCACCCCCAGCCTCATGTTTTAAGATGGTCTTCTTAGACTGACCATGGTCAGCTTGCCTTAGCTGCCTCAGTGCTCCTCAATGCTTGGATTCTAATAGTGTTGTTATGAAGATATGTAATGCTTGCCACATTGAAAGATAACTGTCACCAAAATGTGAAAAGAATGACTTTTTTTTTTTTTAACCATTACACAAAGAAATCTGAAATAATAAAGGCTTCAGTGGCAGAGCTAATCATTTGGGAAAGACCCAGAGAAGCTGCTGGACTGTAGCCTTGGGGCCTTGAAAGAGAAATGAGCTGGTGAAGGACTCAGACAGCTAGTGCTACAGGTGGTTCAAAGAACACAGGGTGTGTATTGTGTGGGGAATGGATATTACCTATTGGTAGTTTTTGCAGCAAATATTAGGAAGTCAGTGGTCTTTACCAATTGAGGCAAAAAAAGCCACAGGGAGCAAATCAGAGCCATCCCAGTGTAGGGCTACTGGTGTAGGAGCCGGCCTTCAGGCATACTTCAGAGGTCTTGGTGTAGGAGCCGGCCCTCGGGTGTACTACAGAGGTCCTGGTGTAGGAGCTGGCCTTTGGGTGTGCTACAGAGGTCCTGGTGTAGGAGCCAGCCCTCGGGTGTACTTCAGAGGTCCTGAGAATATCCATGCAGTGCCTGAGATGGAGGGCTTTGAGGTAGCTAAAAAACCTATTATTATTATTTTTTTTTACATGTAGTCTAATGTCAGTGTTTCCGTCCAGAATGCCTTAGAGCTAAGATAGGTAATCTTTCAACTCTCATGTCCCCATAGCTATCTAAGCCCTGGCAGTGCAATTTTGTCTGCATTTCAGGTAGGGAAATAGAGAGCCTGCCATGACAGCAGTGGAGTCAGAGGTGGCTGGATAGGCCTCAATACACCTAGTCCTTTCTTCTCATTAAAATATTTTAAAATGTGAAGTTTTCCATGTATATACATCAACAAATTTAATTATTGGAATGCATATAATAACAATATGCCTGGAATCAGGTTATTACCAAACAAAAGACTAATTTCTCTTTGTTACCTGGAGGCAGGATGTCAGTATGTATCCAAGGCTTACCTTATTCGTGATTCACAAGTGATCTTTCTCTTTCTTCTTTCACTCTGTTTCTTCTTTCCAGGGTATCATGTAAACCAGGATCACCTCAAACGTGCTATATGGCTGAACTCGATAGGTAGCTCAAGCTGGCGTTGAGCTCCTGATCATCCTCTTCCTCCAGAGTGCTGGGATTTCATGTGCATGCCACTGTATTCAAATGCTCGCTCCTGGGGTCTGTCCTCCGTGGTTCAGGCTTGCCTTCAGCTCATCACTCTACTGAGCGCTGTGCTTATAGACACACAGAACTCCCTAACCTTGTTCAGGCATGTCCACCTACTGTTTGTTATGGTAGTTACTCTGGTCTGAGTTCTTCCTGGGTAGCACCCAACTCCGGCATCCTAAGCATGTCTTCTTCCTCTTCCTGGCCTAGCAAGAGAAGATGTGTGTTCTGGCTTACGGATTAGGCTTTCTGCCATGAGCTCAGCTCCTAGTTTCCGTGAGAGTTTATGTCCTCCATAAACAACATGCCTATGTGTTGCATAGCAGAGACCTGACACTTTGTGGGCTGCTTAATCGATACCTGTATTTTTACATTTTTTTAAGTTCATTGATGCACTGGTTGTTTAAGAGCCTGCAGTGGATAGAATTAGAGGAACAGCCTGAATTTAGATTTTAAAGCTTGTCTTTTTAGAAATGCCAAATGTAGAAGCCCCACATGACTACCCTTTGTTGTGGCAGAACAGTGTCAGGAAAATTTAGTTGTCCTTTTCCTTCAGTATAACACTTTCAGGATTCCAACAGAACATTGCCTTGACCTTGATTAAACTGTGAATTTTGTTTGAAAGTGAAAATTGGCCTTTTGGAGAGCTATTTATAATGGTGTGGTGGCAGTCTTTGCCTAGTGCTCGTCTGGAAGCTGTGCAGTAGACGGGACATGTTTCAGATGGGGACGCCGAGGTCGCAATCGTCAGCCGTTGATTTCAGTGTGCACAGAGGATACCTGTTAAGAAAAAGTAAAGGGTTGAATATTTTTATAATAGTTTAGGATATATTCCTGTACAGCATTTACCTTTTTTTTAAACATATGTATGTACTTGTGAAATGCATATTAGTGATAGTATCATTTTGTTTTTTGACTGCTTCACATTTTGCTTTAGTAAGAGTTATGCTTTAGATATGTTTATGATATCTATTTTATTCCTTCAAATACTGTATATTCTGAATACTTGTGTAGCCCACTTAGCAGTGGGGGTTCATTGCTCTGTTAGACACACTCCAGCTCCTCTAGATTTTTAAGATCATACTGTGTGTGAAGATGGATGAGCGTGCCCATGCTGTGGTGTCTGTGTGGAGTGCAGAGGACAGTGCAGTGTCAGCTCGCTCTGTCCGCAATGGGGTCTGGGGACTGAACTCAGATGGGCAGGTCATCTGGGGATGGCCAGTGCCTTCACCTGCTGAGCATCTCATTGGCCAAGATTGAACATCTTTGTATGATCCCTCCCTCCCTCCCTCCCTCCTTCCTTCCCTATCCCCTGCTCCCCCCCACCACCCCATAGTAGGCAACAAATCTAGGGCTTTGTCTCTGTTAACGTTCTGTGCTGCTGAGCTGTATACACTCCAGCAGTGTGAATGCTCTTCTAGGGTAAATTTGGTAGAAGTGAAATTCTGAGAATCTATGTAGTAGATCTAGCATCCTTCATATTGAGTTCAGTATGAGGAATGTTTGGCTTGATTGGCTAGTTCTTTGTGCTTATAAAGTGAAGTGTTTTTGTAGTTATTGTTTTTGTATTTATAATCCATTAGGGAAATAGGGAGGACAAGAGTCTTCCACAGATTAAAAGTTATCTATATGATGTCATAGGCATCACTATTCCCAAGAGCATGATTTAGTATGTCCGTGAATCATTAGAATTTGTGATCCCACATAGCACTTAGCAGTGTTAACACTTAATGTGATTAAGATTGACAGATGATTCAGGGAGAGAGGCGTCATTGCCTCCAGTGTGCTCCCACTGATAACCTCACTAAGCTCCAGTAGAAAGTCCCAATCTGTCAGGCACACATGCGGCCCTGGTTAAAGTAGGTGAGTTAGGAGACCCAAACGTTATGAATCTGGAAGGGGAATAGTAGGGAGGAGGGGCTGATGGATGGGAGGGAGAGGAAATAGCAGTGAGAGGGGAGGGGAGGGGAGGGGAGGGGAGGATAGGTATGTATTGTAGACATTTACAAAATTGTCAGAGCCCCATCTATCTTAGCCATATCTGCCTAAAATGCTGTTTTTATGTGACTGGAATCCAACTTAATACAAGGCTGAAGATGATGACCGTGGGCAGCCATCACTGCTGTGTGTGTGTGTGTCTGTGTGTGTGCGTGCACACCCGTGTTGAGTCTTTTTAAGGCTATGTTGATGTGTGACTATTCTATGAGTAACTTAGCTAGATGTGGTGCTATGTAGCTGTAGTCCTAGTAGTTGGGGGCTGAGGCAGGAAGATTATTGTCACATGCCATTCATCAATTCGCTTCAGACTCCACAGACAACAGGACAACAAAGTAGACTGTTGGCTGAGGTATCTGTTATACTTAGTAATTAATAGCTTGTAAAAGCAGCACAGCCATGGAAGTTGTTTTTACTATTGCTGCTGAGGAAGATTTTTATAGAAGACCACTGACATATGAGGTGAGAACTTTTGGATTTACAAATGAGAGAGGTGATAATTGTTGAAATTCCTGAGGGGGTTCTGTGTGGGTGCACTGACACAAAATGAATCTTAGTAAGTTGACAGGCTTTATAACTAGCTCTATAAAGTTTAATATTTTTCTTCAGACATGACATACATTGTAAAAATTTTACCTTGAATCTTTTCATTTGTTGAATCTTTTAGGAATGACTCTGTGGTTTGTTACATTTGTGACTAGTTGCATTTCTGTCTTG
Organism: Grammomys surdaster; assembly: GCF_004785775.1. Taxonomy (NCBI): domain Eukaryota; kingdom Metazoa; phylum Chordata; class Mammalia; order Rodentia; family Muridae; genus Grammomys; species Grammomys surdaster. The sequence goes on along the minus strand of NW_021604744.1, from coordinate 1,773,744 downwards.
TGAGAGGCCAGTAAAGTACTACTTTATCAGTATCCCTGGTTTCCCCTCCCTCCCACCCTCCTTCCTTCCCAAGGCACAGTCTCATGTTAGCCCAGGCTGTTGTTGAACTTGTGATTCCTAGGGCCACCTCCGTGCCCCTACCACTCTACTTTTGCCCTGCTGGGTTTCTGCTAGGCTAGCACTCCTGAGCCACATCCAGAGCTCTGCTTTGTTAACTCTTGACTGCCCACAGAATGACGGGCATTCTTTTGTTGTTTCCTCCCAGTGTTGTTCTCCTAACACCCCTCACCAAGGTGGAGGCCTTGCTTTCCTCAGTCAGAGCCATGCTTTCCCTGTAGCTGTGGATCTGGGCCTCTGGAGTCGCATCGATGAGATTCTATTCTCTTAACTGCACATATTTGCTCTGGAATCTCCTGTTGTCGTTTTAATCGAGAAAATTTTAAAATGACTTGTTACTGTTTAAAACTATGCTTTAGTAGTTTTTTTTAAAAAGCTATTCCTAGTGTTGTACAATCATTACATTATATAACTTGAGAATATTTTTATCTCTCAAATATAAACCTTCATATTTTAGCAGAAACTCCTTTGTAATGCAAAGATCACATTAAAACTTTGTCTAGATGAATGTTTCTACTTGGGCTAGTGGTTTCAACGTTTATGTGGTAGCATGTAATAATGCCCTTCCTGTTCTCTCTGTGTATATGATTTTATACATATATGTACATATATATCACATTTATAACAATCCTTCATCAGTTCATCTGTGTGCCATTTCTTCCCTTTACTGTGCAGCCTGGTCTCTCCCAGCTGAGGCTGGCCTGGAACTCACTGTTTAATTAAAGAAGACCTTGAACTTGGGATGTTCTCTACTTTTCAAGTACTGGGAGTATAAGTGTTGGCCACCTAACATGTTTTGAAGAATGACGTTGATTTACTTATTGTATGTGTGTGCATGTACATGCCACAATGCTGTGTGGTCAGAGGACAATTTTCAGAATCAGTTCTTGAAATGTTATGGGTTCCATGGATCAAACTCATGATGTCAGGTATGGCTGAACCTACCTTTCCTGCCTAAATTACCTTGCTGGCCTCACCTATGGTGTTCATTCATTTGTTCGTTTGTTCATTCAAGACAGAGTCTCTCTCTAGTCCTGCTGGCTCTCCTGGAATTCAACTAACTATGTAGATGAGGCTGGTCTCAGATTCACCTACCTCTACCTCCTGAGTGCTGGCATTAAAGACGTGCAGAACTGTCCCCTGTCCTAAGTGGAGTTTGTAAAGTGTAACTGGGATCCTGCAGGCCCTATACGCTACATTTGACCACTTTCCTAAGAGGCTAGTAATAGTGAAACGTAAGAAGAGAAAGTTTCTTTTCTATGGATGCGTTTCTTTAGGTCTGAGAAGAGGAAGAACTGAAGCAAGTCCTGGATATAATTGAGCAGTCATCGTACTGGCACAGTCACTCACTGTCTCAGCTCTCAGTCCTGTGATGTGGTCCCAAGAAGGTCTGCGTTGCTGCCACAATAATGTAGTTCTCCTGGGCTTGTAGTGCTGGATAACTACTCATTTGGAAATAGCCTGTCCTTGTGGGCTTTTTTTCTGGGAACGCAAGGTAACTGCAGGTTTAGTAAGATGACTGATGTTATGCCTTTAGTCACAAGGAAAGAATGCAGAAAGAAAAGGAAGGCGGGGGAATTCCAGCTCTCAGTTACCCTGCGGCTCCAAGTGAGGACTCTGTGGCAAAAGCAGCCAGCCCCTCAGTGCCCCTGCTTCAAAAGGCCTGTCTCAGAAGATGTACCCAGTCCACATTTGGGAGGATGATGCCTGTCTCTTTCCAAGAGTTTCTTAAGCCTAGTCCTTATATTTATTTAGGTTTTTGATCCATTTTAGTTAAAACCTTTTCAGCGTTTATTGTGTGTAAACATGAACATGTTATGAGTGATTGCGTGTGTGTGGAAGTCAGAGGACAGCTCTTAGGAGTCAGCCCTCTTCTGCAGTCGTGCAGGAGGTGGTGCCTGAGAGCAGATCAGCCTGCCCAGAAACACCTCGCCTGTGCAGCCATCCTGCGGCTCCACTTTTAGGTAATTTTTTGGTGTGAGCTAGGAACTTATCTTCATTTTTTACATGTGACTTTTCACTTGTTTAACACCTTTTGTTAAAAAAGACTGTTTTCCCATTGAATAATCTTGGTATCTTTGTGGGAACCTGGTTGATTGTACTAAGATTTTTCTGGGCTCAGGTCTGTTTCATGGACTCAGCACAGCTTGTGTGCGCACTCTTAGTTTCCCCACTATAGTTTTGTATTATCTTGGTTTCTTACTTTTTTTAAAAGATTGTTTTTGTTAGTTATTGTCCCTCGTATTTTCACAAATGAAGTTAAGGATTAGCCTATTTATTTGTGTTAAAAAATGTAACCACTTAAAAAAGGTTTACCACTTATGTCCAGTGGTCATGCAGACCAGAGGAGGGCACTGGATACTGTGGAACTGGAGGCACAGATAGCTGTGAGCTGTGATTACTGGGTATTAAACTGAGGTCTTTTGCAAGAGCAGCAGTGCACCCCCACCCTATTCTTATGATGAAGTTGTTTGTCTAGACTATTGAACAAATTTCTTCCAGCTACAGAGTTTCACATTAAATAGGAATTATACTGAGAATCTCCCTTCTGAGATGGGTGTACTATGCTGTACACATAGCTGTCCCTCATCACTTGGGAAGTATAGAAAGGACAGTCAGGAGTTTAAGGCAAGCCTTGACTAAATAGAAAGTTGGAGGTGAGCCTGGGCTACTGGGTACATGGGGCTATCTAAAAGAATAAAAAAAGAAACTCAAAAAAGCAGTCTCTCGTATGCAGTTGTTGAGAGGATTCAGTGAGCTCATGGAAAGGGCTCTACTTTTGTGGCAGTCATTAGCCACCAGCCCAGGGTCACACATAGTTTGGTGGCATGTGGATGGAAACATTCATGTCCCTTCCCTAAAATATGAAAGTGAATGGGACTTGGCAGTTATGAGCACTTAATTGTTCCTCCTTATTCTCTTTAGCAAGTCCCTGCCCCCAACCCATTTTTGAGATACCATATAACTTTGGCTGGCTTGGAACTTGCTTGTGCAGTGTGGCCTCTAATTCATAATGATTTGCCTGCCTCTGCATCCTGAAGGCTGGGATTAAAGGCCGCTTATTTTGATAGGATTTGTTTTATTAAAAGTGTAATATATAAGTAAATGCCTTTCTGCAATAGTGCTGTCACCTGTTAGAGTACTGTTTCTGTTTGAGATGATGAGTGAGTTTGGAAGTGGTTGATTATTGGTTCAGTGAGTTTTGTCCCTTCTCCTTGCCACTCCCCCCCCCCCCTTATTTTTATTGATTTACTTTTTTCTGTGGACCTCGGGCTTGACTCTGCAGTCTCATAGGCTGTAGCCTTGCACCACTGAGGTCAATTATGTGCAAAAACTGTAGATGATAAGAAGATGTAGTTTATGTCTTTATAGTCACAATATTAGAGATTAATCTTTTTGTATTCTATTGCAAATAGACCTTCATTAAAATAATAAATTCTTCTGAGTATTTCTAAAACTGTATATCATGTCAAAAATATACAAATAATAAATTAATATACAAATAATAAATTTTGTGTGAGTAGTGCAGAGAATGTGTTAAACTTGGTTTCAACTTGAACAGTCTTTGCTGACACCCTGATTGTAAGAGATCCCAGTTATCAGAGAACTTGTGTCTTAACCAGCAGAGCTGGGCCAGAGTGTCTTTGTCCAGGTGAGAGCTAGTGAGAGCAGGATTAACTATTCATGACTTTGGCTGTGGTGTGAAACCTGTAGCTGTTTTCAAGGATTAGATTCCTTACACCTCATTGCTAACAGAGAGCAGAGGCAGTGAAGCTCAGTGCAGCCAGAGCCGATCTTACTCTCTGTCCTTATGCACTGATGTGAGCACTGACTGGCGAAGGGCAAGGTTTACTTTAGGCCTAGTGATAGCACCAAGGTTGGCTGAGCTGGGAAGGGTCTTTTTCCCCCATGGCTTACTTCTTAAAACTTTCTTGGGTGTGAAAGGTTATGGATTAACAATTGATATGGCTGGACTCATTTTCAAAAACCAGCACAAAAATCTTTAATGCCAGCAATTCTTCTGACTTACACGTTATAAGACTGAGCATGGCTGGTGCACTCTGTAATCTCTGTAATTGGCTACACACTGACTCAAGGCTAGCCTGGACTACAGACTCTGTAGTCTCCATACTTGGCTACACAGTGATTCAAGGCTAGACTGGTCTACATAGACTGTCTTCAACAACAATAGACTTGTCACAAGGAGAAAAGCTTTTCCCTAGTAAATGATGAGCAGCTCAGCAGCTGCTTTGGAAATTCTCCCTGAGACATGAGGAGGGCCTGGGTAGCGGGACAGCTTGCTGGCTTAAAGTGCTTCCACACTAGCCTGCTGATTTGGGTTTAACGCTTGGAACTCACAGTAGAAAGACAGAACCAATTGCAGCCACACACCTGAATCCCCACATGACTATGAGGAAGCTGTCGATGCCTGTAAAAACAGTCAGTGGCCAGCAAGATAGCTTATCTGGTAAAGGTGCCCGCTCCTCACTAAGACCAAGGATCTGAGTTTGTTAATCCGTCGCACCTACAAGGTAGACAAGAGAGCCAACTTCTGCAGGTGGTCCAGCGATCTCCATAGGCACGCCCTGGCATTTACATCACCAAACACAACCAGAAAGTGTGACCATTTTAAAACAGTCAACAAAAGAAACCTAACAAGGGTGAGAGTACTCCCTCCTGCCCCCACCCCGTCCCCATTGGCTCCTCATCTGTGTTTCACTTAGAGTAGATGTATCATCACCTTGTGGAGTAATACAGCCCTATGTGACCAGGATTGTGGGTATGTGAGGTGGAGGCCAGATGTGTCCTTAGTCACTTCTGCACTTCTCTACCTTGTTGGCTTTTTTCTTGGGTTGGGGATGGGAGTACAATCTCACACTGAACAAATATTAGGTTACAATTGGAAAATAAAGTTTCTTGACATATATTTATATACTAAATGAAACCTGGTTAACATGTTGTCTAACAACACTGTTGGATGTCTTTTAGATGATGACATTGTGATGAAGAGCATTTTGCAACCTACATAAGGACATGATTGTTTCTGGTGTTTAGTATGTGATGAGTAATATTCCCGGTGCTCTACATGCTGGTGATGATTGTTAGAACCTTTTAACCTCTGTCTCCTCATTTCTCAGTGTTTGGGTTGTGATTCTAGCTCAGTATCAGCAGTGTTTTCTGTCAGTTTATGAACTTTGCCGATTGTTTCTGCATTGTACTGGGTTTGCACTGTACTGAGTTGGAGTACCTGGCCCTCGGGAGTCTGTCTGTCAGTGACCTGTTTGGAGAGTGTGGGCAGGGTTAGCTGTACTAAGGACAGTTGTTTCTCTGCTCAGCTCATCAGCCATTCTCTGTGTATCTGGACAAGGTTTGCCTTAAGGTTGTTTTTCTTGTATTATCATGACAGAAATGATGAGTATTGCCCCCCCCCGCTTTTTTTTTTTTTTTTAAGGTTTTGGCCTGAGAGGTTCTGGCCAGTTAACCAGGCTTCAGCTTTCTCATAGTTCAGAGGACTGGCATTACTTGGCACCTTTGTGAAGAGTCTCATATGTCTCCTTAAATTTCAAGTAAGGGCCTAGCCTTAAAAAGTTAGCATCAGAATAAGGATGGCAACCAGCAAAGCTACTGCAGGCCTTGTCCATTTTAGTGGGAGCCTTTCAGAGACTCCTAGGCCTAAGCTGACCACGCTGAAAGAGTAGATCACCACAGTAGTCTGTGAATGTGTGAGACAGAGGCAGTTGTGTGATTCCAGACATGGAACTGGAATCGGGGAGCTATAGAAAGCTCGTGGTTGGAGCAGTGTGTGAATGGGGGAGGGGCTGCCTCTGAGCACCTGGTAAAGGAGCTGACTCTCAGCCACTCTGCCTTCTGAAGCAGACTCAGGAGTAGCATATGAGATCTACTCAGATGTAGCCTCTTAGCTTCTAAATGTATTTTTAAAAATTTTAAACATTTAAAAATTCTTTCACAATTTTGTTATTTCCTTCCTACTTTTCATGTCTTTTTTTGGGGGGGGGATGTCCTCATCACGTTTAATTAGGATTGTTTTCATGAGCAGGAGTGAGGGATTATTTACTTGAGTAAGGCCAGTGTCTCAGTGACTCTAGCCCAGCAACCAGCAACTGCCTGCTGCTCTCAAGGAGGAGTGGGTGGGACCACATGAGCTCCCCATTCATGGATATTTAGTAGGCCTAGACTTGTGGAAATCTTCGTTTGTTTGTTTCTTTGTTTGTTTTGTTACCAATTTTCAAACCTACTTTATTATTTTTCTTCAATACTTAATTTTAAAACTTTTATTTTAGTGTGTTTATGTGTATGTTATATTTGTGTGTGTGTGTATGTATGTCTGTATGTATGTATGTCTGTATGTACGTACATACTCAGGCATGTGTGTCAGAGGAAACCTTTTAGGAATTTGGTTCTTTTACTGGTCCCAGGATTGAGTTCAGTTCTTCAGGCTTGTGTGGCAAGCAGTTTTACCAATTGAGTTATCTTGCAGGTTTAGACTGTAGGTTCACCCTTTCTGCTGTATCATTAGATGGTAACTTAAGCACAACGTGGTTGGTTTTGTAGCCCTTAAATGCCTCCACACAAATACAAGGCAGTAATTAATTTTTGTGATTTATTTTCATGTGCATTGCTGTTTTGCCTGCGTATATGCACTTACGTTGAATTCCTTGGACCTGGAGTTACAAACAGTTGTGAGCCAACATGTGGATGCTGGGAAGTGAACCTGGGTCAACCAGATGTTTTTAACTTCTGAGTACTCTCTCCAGCACCAGCAATTAATTTTTAAAAATAGTTCTTATGGGGCTGGAGACGGCTCAGCAGTTAGGATAGCTCTGCTTTCCCAGAGGTCTGAGGTTCAATTCCCAGCTCCCATATGGCAGCTCACAGCAGTGGGAGACATCAACTCCAGGGATCCTAGTCCCTTTTCTGGTTTGTGTAGGTGCCAGGCATAAACGTACATAGACATAAAATAAAAACATACCTCAAGTATCAGGTTTACAGATGGCTATGTTAAAGGATTTGTCAAGTAAAAGGAAGTTTTTGCTAGAATCTAGGAAGTGTTATATTCCTAATTTACTGTGTCACAAAAGTCAAGGGTCTCATGTTAGGTTTGTAATGAATTGACAGACGTCCCATGTTCACGGCGCTCGTTTCTTCTGCTGTCATTGTCATTAGGAATCATTTTTGGTGTGTGTGTGTGTGTGTGTGTGTGTGTGTGTGTTGCATGTTGGGGTGGAATGCATGGCATACATGTGGAGATCGGAGGACAGTTTTGTGAAATTTTCTTATTGTACCATTGTATAAGTTCCAGGGAATCCAACATAGATTCTCAGGCTTGCACAACAAGCATGTTTACCTACTAAGGCATCTTGACTGCCTCATTTGGTTCATTCATTTAGTATGTAAGGTAATATATACAAGAGAAGTATGAGAAGAATATGGTATCACAGACCACATTATTTTAATCAATTAAGCTAATTAGTGGCAAGATTTCACTTAATAACAAGGTCTGATTTAAATCTACATTTTAAAAGCTGATTTAAGAGAAGGCTGAGGAGCTGGAGAAAGGACCAAGTGGCCGAGACCACACATTGCTGTTGCAGAGAACCTGAGTTCAGTTCCTGAGACCACACACTGCTGCTGCAGAGAGCCTGAGTTCAGTTTTTCACACCGTATTAGTCAGCTCCCAAGTGCCAAGGAGTTCTTACACCTCTGGCTCTCTCGGGGACCTGAGTTCTCGTGTGTGTATGTATGCAAACACCCTTATCCCGTATTTTTTCTAAAAATGAGGACTAAATGGTGAACTTTGGATGCTTGAATCTGGGAGATTGTAGGTACCAAAAGGTAATGTTTTGGAGAAAGTGAGGAGGGTGATCAACTTGAACCACTCTTTCTCTTTTAGATTTTCTGTTATAAACAGATGCAGTTTAGCTACATATGCACTAATGTGCTGACTAGATGAGGCTAATCCAATTATAAAAGTGGTGGTTAGTAAGTCTAATATGATATGACTGGCTCTGCATGAACTTAAGAAAAATATCAAGTCCTTGTCCTTAAGGTAACTTTAGTTTCATGGAATGTCAAATGGAAAATTACACATTAGTAATTGTATACAAGTGTGTGCAGTATATAGAGACACAAAGAGATTAATTTAATTCTATCTTGGAAGATAAGTTAGGGAGGAGTTTGTGGCCCAGATTGAAAAAGTGAGTTGTGGAGCTGGGCGTGGTGACACACACCTTTAATTCCAGCACTCTGGTGGGATGTCTGTGTGAGTTTGAGGCCAGCCTGGCGTATAGAGCTGGTTTCAGGACAGATAAGGGACAAACACACACACACACACACACACACACACACACACACACACTCCTGTTTTAGAAAAAAGAAAATGAAAAACAGATAAACAACAAGCTAGTGGGTTACATAGGTGAGAGATGAACTGTCCTGTGATGTTCCAAGGAAAGAAAAACTGTGAGAAAGAAGGTAGGTGAGAAGACAGACCAGCAGAGCTTAGTCCTCCAGAGGATGTAGCATGTCTAAAAGGGAGACTGTAGGAGTTATTCCTAAGCGAGAAAGTGGAATGCATTCGGGAGTCCTCAAAAATTGGTGTCTTGGAAGATGGGTCCTGTTGTACCCAGAGTTAGACTGTAAAGGGTCTGTGCTGTGGGATGGAGTAGGAGACGGCAAACTCTAGGCCTGAGATAAAGTAGACATGGGGTCAAGCAGTTGCTGAGTTCAGTTTTAGATATTGTATACATTTGGTGATTATTTAGTGGAAACTATCAGGGGAGATTGGAGAATGTATGGATTTGGATTGCATGAGGCATTAACGGACTGATAATTCATATGCTAATTAGTAGTGCCCCAGTAGGGTACAGACATGTTTGAATGGTGAAGGTTCTGTAGGTATCACCAATGTGTAAGAATTGTGTGGGAAGTGATGATGCCATGAAGGACTTAGAATTGCAGAGAATTACATGCGTGAGAGCAGTTAAAGAATAAACAAAGTCTGACCCCACTGCTTTGGAGAATGGACAAGACAGTGAAACTTACATCCCCCTATGATTTTGTATAGAAATTAAAATAAGTACTTATTTTCTCTGTGAAGTAAAGAAGCATAGTTTATGGTATGAGTAGAAGTAGCATTTTGGGGTCATGCCAAAGGCTGGGTTAAAGGTTCAGAGATGTAAGGAGCAGATTGTAAGACCATTGAGCATTTTGAGTACACCCGTGTGGTAGATGGATAACAGGGGATGTAGATAAAACCTGAAGGAAAGCAATTGGTTGACAGACTTTGTTTTTTAAGTTTTTACAATTATATTTTCATTTGTCCATTTTGTATTCATGGTGTTGTGTGTCTGCCATGGTTTGTATGTGGAAATTACAAAGGAAGTTCTAGAATTTATTCTCTCTACTATGTGGGCCCTGAGGATTCAACTGGGTGGTCAGCTTTCAAGGCTGCTGCCTTATCTGTTCAGCCCTCAGGCCAGCCCCTAGGTGATGAACTTTAAAAACAAACTATTAGTGTAGAAATACAAAAGGAGCCTGATGGTTGAAAGAATAGGTGTCTGCAAGGCTGTAAGGCTGCCTTTTTTTTTTTTTTGAGAACCAAGAAGCCCAGTGGTAATGAAGAGGGCCTAGTGAGTTGTGGGGGTGGAGTGGGGCATAGTGTTGTAAAGGTGACGGTAAAAGCACATTGGATGTTTAAACCATTTTATAGATGAAATTAAATTTACAAAGATGCTTGAGGAACACTGTTTTGAAGTAGGACAGGAAAGCTGGTAAAGGTAAGCAGCCGAGTGACAGTTGGTGTGGGGAGATCTGCCCTGATGTTCAGAAGACTGAGAGTAAAAGGAGGAGCCGCTTCATTGCAGAAAAGGTACTCCCCTGGGAGGGAGGTTTCTTTGTTTTGAATCTCTCCCCCAGCCCCCCAACAGATTTTTCTGTGTAACAGCCCTGGAAACTTGCTCTATAGACCAGGCTGTCCTTGAACCCATGAAGATCTACCTGCCTCTGACTACCAAGTGCTGGAATTAACAGCAGCGGCTGTCATGGTGCAGGGCTGTTTTTGGAATTCTTAAAAGTTACCAGGGGCTGGGGAGATGGCTCAGCGAGCGGTTAAGAACACTGACTGCTCTTCCAGAGGTCCTGAGTTCAATTCCCAGTAACCACATGGTGGCTCACAACCATCTGTAATGGGATCTGATGCCCTCTTCTGGTGTGACTGAAGACAGCTACAGTGTACTCATATAAATAAGATAAATCTTTTTGTTTTTTTTGTTTTTTTGTTTTTTTGTTTTTCAAGACAGGGTTTCTCTGTGTAGCCCTGGCTGTCCTGGAACTCAATCTGTAGACCAGGCTGGCTTGAACTCAGAAATCCGCCTGCCTCTGCCTCCCAAGTGCTGGGATTAAAGGCGTGCACCACCACCACCCGACTTTTTTTTTTTTTTTTAAATAAATCTTAAAAAAACAAAACAAAACAAAAGGTAAGCAGGCCTAGCAGTGGGAATGCATTAGGACACGTAGGCAGTGTCTTAGACGGGAAGACATGCAGGGCTCGTCAGGTGCAACACTGACAGTGATTGAGTCCATCCCGAATGGTTCACTGTTTCTAGAAGTAAACAAATGTGATGATTTGGAGAGACTATGAAAGGAGCATTGGAAACTCTCCTGCATCACTACAACCCTGTGCGGCTTCACAGACTTAACATGGTGTTTACCGTAAAGGTTTTTTATATTAAAGAATTAAAAAAATCTTTTTTCAATAAAATGGTCAAGTACAATTTCATTCTGAAACATCTAGTCAAAAACTATAGGGAGCTTGAGATACAGGGTAGTTAACCTCTGCATGCAATAACATGCTGATTAAAAAAGTTCATATTGAAGCTGATAATGAAAGGGAGAAGAAAGTGGGTTTAACATTATGGGAACACTAGGGAGGTGGACAGGCCTGTGCCCCATTAACGCCTTTAGTAAGTGTGTATTGAAGAGAACTGCTTTGCAGCCAGAGGGGAACAGGCCCGGAGGGATGGAGCACCACGTGCCATGGCCTGAGTCTCTTGGGCTTATTTAACTAATTCTCCACAAGTACAAATACTTATCTCCACTTTATAGATGAGGAAATACAGGCTTTAGAGAGTATAGGCAGTTTCCTGAAGGTCCCATGGTTTTTGAAAATGAAGAAGTGTTTCTAGTCCCACGCAGAGACAGTTCTTTTGAAATGAGGGGAACCTTTACTGAACAGTTTGACGGTAGCTCCTCAGAACCCTTACTCAGAACTCTCCCTCAGAACCCTCACGGTAAGTCTGATTACTGCAGCAGCTTAGCTAATTGTATTATGTCTAGAGGATGAGGATATATGCGTAAGTTAGGAAATTCCCTTAACACCGAGAGAGAATTTTCCTACTTTTATTTTTTAATTTTTCCTTGAATTTTTCATATTTTAATTTTATTAATGTAGTCTGCATTTTAAAACATTGTCTTATTTCTAGGAAATACACACATATGCATGCATGTATGCTTGCTTACCCTCCCCCACGTTATTGAGGTCTGCTTAGAAATTCTTAGATCTTATAGTTTTTCAGTGATAACAGTTTCAATTTTAGTATGTGGACTTTTTATTATAAACATATACTGTAATTTAAAAAAATACAGTGAAAGTACTTTTTAGGAATAGACAAAATAGCATTTCCAATGAAGTAAGGATATGGGCTTTCCACAGTTGAGGTTGCCAGCCTTTGACTAAGTTACTGGTGTGGCTAAAGGCAGTTTGCTATATTTCCCATGGCTTTGCCTTTGCTGTAGTCTTTTCATTCTTCCCTTTAAGTTCTTCTATCCAGCTTGGTTCCAGCAAACATCTTTTAATTAAATTGAAGTTGCACTTCAATTTCTGATGTAGGTGGCATTGCCAGTCCTTCCTAAAAGGACAAGAATATCATCTCTGCTCAGTCCCTGGGTGTTGCTGTTCACTTGTGTGCTGTGAAGGAGGGGAGACTACGGTGAAAAGAAGTCTCTTTCTGAAAGTGTTAGGGCCTGGATGTTAAATTTAATTAAAAACAATCAGGAAATTATAACATTTTAATCATTGAATTGGGGTTTGGGTTTAATATTTCATTCTTAAGTGACAGAAATGATTCACTGAGCCATATTTTTTGGGGCTAATCAAATAGAAGCAGCCAGGGGTTGCATATCTGTTTATTACAGATTGAAACATTATAATTTAGGCTTCTCAAATTATTTAGTATATTGAGTTTAGATGCTAGCATTTCATATTTGTTTCATAACTTGTTCAGTTTGAAATTTTTTAGTAAAACCCAGGTAGTTCTACCTTAAAAAAAAAAGGACACCCCTCTGCTTAAAAGAAGTGGTACTTCCTGCTTTCATAAACAGTCATGTGCATAGTTTAGCAAGGCCTGGTGCCTCTGGAGCGGTTTCCCTTTATAGCACCATTGAATCCGAGTCCTAACAGAAGTACTGCGAATCTTGTGGCCTCATTTTGAACAAAAGGGATTAGGGAAGAAAAATCTCTTGATATAAGGCTTGTAAGCAAGGGCGGGCAATCTTGGTTGTGAATATTTTCTGATTTTTCCAGAAATCAAGCAGAAGATTGAGCTGCTGATGTCAGTTAACTCTGAGAAGTCGTCCTCTTCAGAAAGGTACAGCTACAGCTCTTGCATGAACAATTAATGGTGTAGCATTGCTAAGAAACAAACAGGACTTATCTTTTTCCTTGTCAAATTTGCTATGTAACGTATTGTACTGCATGCTGGCGTTGTGCTGTGTTGAAGATGTGTATTTGGGCAAGCAGTTCTGCTTTGCGAAGGGAAATTGATTTTTTTTTTTAGAAAAACAGTCAGTCTAATCAGCTGCAGCATGCGCACCATAACACAGCAGACCGCTGGCTCAAATGTGGCAGCTGCTGAAAGCTTAAAAAATAATTTAACCCCCCCCACAAAAATCTTGCTTTTTAAAGGATTTATTATGAAATTTTTGTTCTTATATTTTGAGGTTGCTGGTATATAGAATTTCCAAGGATATCTGTAAATATCTAGCTTAAACATAGTTGATTTTTTCCTGTAATAAGTATATATATATATTTTATTTTAATGAATAAAGGGAGTGCCATTTGTACATAGCTTAGGAATTGCAAACCCACAGATTAGTCACATTCTGAAAAAGAGATGTGATGTTTCTTCAAGTCTCTGCTAGGCAGTGGAACAGCCACTGCATGCAGTAATGGTTCATGCCTGCAGGTAAGGATAAAATGACTCAGAAGTATTTTTAAAGCAATTATTTTATCTGTCATTCATATGATTATACCTGTAAGGAGATGGTTCATGAAAATTACTGTTTTGCCTTACAAGCAAAATTAAGATATTTTTATCTCCTGTAAAAAATGAGACTGAAGATCCCTATTTTGATAAGTAAATTCTGTGTTCACTTCTATTTATTGAATTTTGAGTATACAATATGTATTCAAAATGTTTGAAATTGAGGTTCTTAGGCTAACAGTTGCTGATTACCTTTTCTTTTTCTTATCCTATCAATTTATAGTTAATGTAGACAGCTATATTTAAGACATGTTGATTTATCTTTTCTAGGGCTAATTTTTAGGACCTTGTTGTTCACAGATTGAAAATTTAGGAAAATAATGTGGAAAATTGCTGTGGTAAAGAAATGATACAGGAAAAATATTGTAAAAACCAAACCAGAAACTAGCTGATCCTCCATGGCAAAATGTGTGTTAGTTTCAGGAGGACATGCTCTGAAGGCAAAGAAACTATATTGACTTTTTAGTGTATTGTTAGGTGAAATGCTTCTGATTGCAACTTTGGTTACAAATGAAGATGTAACTACATTCTCTAGAGACTGAAAATAAAAAGTAACTAAGAAGTTTTGTGCTTATTTTTCTTGACCCTTGTAACTTCTGGTTTGTGGCTAGCCACCTGATTTCAATTGTTCTGTTTGTTGAGCTACAAAAGGACTCTTCAGCCTTGGGAATATCCTGTCAAAAACCTGGTGCTGATGGGAACAATAAGCATAGCTGTTCAAGCATCAGCTGCAGTGTTAGAGTGTCGTCCTAGCAGTGTACTTAATGAAAGGATCACAATAACTATTCATCCTTCTGGGATAGTGGGAGTTCTTTATTGGTAAACTGAGGGGTGAACACAGAAGATGAATATCTCTTAAAAACAAGTTAATTTTTTTCTTTCTTTCTCAAAACTCATTCTATGAAAACCTACTCTATAGTATTTTCATGACTTTACTTACTTGGGCTCTTGTGGTTATTTGAAAGAGAAGAGAGTACCTGTTGTCATAATTACAAAGCTCAGAGACCAATTGCTGATGCGGGTAACTTTGTGCAAGGGTGTGCTGGAGCTCGCCTTACTGGTTTCAGAGTTATATTAAGCAGATGTGATAGTCTCACTTAGGTGGTGAGTATGATTTATACATCAATTCAAAATTTTTTAAGCATAATCGCTGTTTAATTAATTTAAATATTTTAAAACAAAATGCCCCTTTCCTCTCCATTTCATTAAAAGCTGTATCATTTGATTTTTTAATTTATTTAAAAGAGTGGTTCTCAATTCTAATGCTGTGCCCCTTCGATACAGTTCCTCATGTTGTGGTGACTCCAACCATAACATTTTTGCCACTACTTTATAACTGTAATTTTGCTGTTAAGAATTATAATGTAAATATCTGTGTTTTCCGATGGTCTTGAGTGATCTCTCTGAAAAGAGCTAGTAACTTACAGGTTGAGAATTGCTAATTTAAAAAAAAATCTGTAAAAGAATAATCTCAGGTGTAAAAAGTTCATTATCTAATATCTGTGTCTTGCCTACGATGTGGATGTAATACCTTATAATATCATGATAGCATTTGTCACATTGTCAGTTACTGTTAATCACTTATCATATTTCTAAAATACTCTCTCTGATCTCTTAAAAAAATGACATGGTTTTAGAACAGAGAAAAATAAATAAATGGGTTGCAGTTTTATGCATGGTCGCCTAAGGTCTTTGAGATTTTCTTGGGTTGCAGCAGTCTCCAGATGCCTATCAGTAGGTTGGGCAAAGCAGCCTGGTTTCTTTTTCCACAGAGGGAGAAGCTGTGTGGCACCAGAAGGCATCATTCCTGTACCCTGTCCCTGTAGTGTAGAGGGGTCTCCTGAGAGCACTCTTGGCAGGGGCAGTGCTTCTGAATACGGAGTGTAGTAAGTGTGGAGTCTGTGCTGGGATATCTTCAGGAACCCTTTCACCTTACACTTTATCCTATTATGTGGAAAAAGCTGTCTTGGGAAAGCTACTCTTATTGGCTGGATCCTTTTGTTCATATACTTTTTCTAAAATAGGAAAATCACTATAAAACATTAACTTAATTTTGTAGACTTTTGAGGACTGCTTCCTTGAAAATAAAACTAGTGCAAAGTAAAATTATAATGGAGTCTACTAACCGATCACAATAGTTCTTGAAAATAGTTTTGAAGTTAGGCGTTTAGCTCAGATGAAATAGTGGAGACCTATAAGAAGTACCTCAGTAGAAGAGCTGTGTAGTCCATGTGCTCCATTTAGGAAGGCTGCTCACAGGCCAGGATTAATGCAGCTCAGCTACAGTTTAGTTTTGCATGTTGTATTTTGAAGAGAGAAAAAGTATTCAGCTTACTTCTTTAAAGATTAACAACAGAGAATATTACTGAATGAATGTTAAGTTAAAAACAAGTGATGTGTCCTGTGGCCTGTTAAGAGTCCTCTGGAGGGTCCAGGAATAAATCCCACTACAAATCCGTCTTTTGTAGAATTGAGTTCTTACTGAATAAGTGAGCATGTTGATTTGTTAGCATTGTAATAATGCTGTTAGACACAGTTTTGGTTTACTCTCTTTTAGTGTAATAAAGCAAACGGAACAGTTAATGGCAAAACTTATCTTTTCATCTTTTCACTTCTTTTGCTTTGTTCTAGCTGTAGCACTTTTGGAGGTTGTGGTATGGAACGTGCGGTGAAGAGAGGAATAGTAATCATGGCTAGGAAAATGGTAGCAATTACTCACTAAACAACCCAGACATCATTTCTCCTGATGGTGGCTTGGTTGTTGGTGCTGGGAATCGAAACAGATACTACTTCTCAATAGGATGAGGGCGGGAGGGCAGAATGAGCCATTAATCACTGAGTACTCTAAGGGGATTTATGTTTTCTCAGGGCAAGGCTTAAAAGGACAAGCTCTTTGTATTTTGGTGTGACATTTTTAGTGTTTTAAAGAGGGTCTTTGTAGCATCCTAGTAGTCAGCAAATAAATACTGAATCCACAGTTGCTAGTTAACCTTTGTCATGAATGGAGAAATAAGGAAGAGAGAGAAGTCATGATCAGTATACCATGGCCTGTGTTGTCATGAGCATTATGCCGTGGCCTGGGTTGTACCAGTGCTGAATAAGTAGCCTTGCTGAGAAGTGACAGGATGGCATGCTGTCCCTCCCTATGTTCAAGGGCATGTCATGTGTACAGCTTGTGCTTGTGCACGTGTGTCTTTTAATTTTCTTTCTTTCTTTCGAGCACACAGAGAAACCTTGACAAATTGTGAGGAGGGGGAATTTGATGCAAGGGTGCAGAGCAGTGTCGCTTGTTTGCTCTAGGATATGCACCAAGGTCTGATCAGTACACATGGATGCCGTCACAGCTTCCCTCCCTTCCCCACTGATGGCTCCCAGCAGTATTCATTGGTGAATTAAGTAAAGAGGCGTGAGATAGATGCTCCCCTCCTCACCAGGTCCGTGTGTGTGTGTGTGTGTGTGTGTGTGTGTGTGTGTGTGTGCCCCTTTGCCTTGTCGTTTCCAGTGTCACTCACGTGCTTCATGTATCTGGTCTCTGCAGTCCAATATTTATATCTTGGGTCTCCATCTATCCATTTGACCTGTTGATGGATGTTAGGGGCTATTTCTTGTTTGTCGCTATCGGGTTACGAATAGTGTTGATATGAACAGTTATGTGCATGCATTTGGGAAGTGGACCTCTGCATGTTTTCATTGACTCAGGTTTCTAAGCAGCTGGAGGAGGTGCTGGAGATGAGCATGAGAATGTAGTCCGAGTCACAGCCCAGCCTCCCTCCGAGACACCCTTTTCCATGTTTATCATCTTTAAGAGGACCAAGAGGGCATGGCATGCATGTTAACATTAGCTTTCAGGTTTGTTTTCCATAGGAAAATCATTACTTAGGTAAATCCTCTTAGAAGCTTACCTTGTAAATCATGTAAGAAAGAACCTACTTTTGGGACCTGGTTGTACTTACTTTTAAAATTATTATTATTATTATTGGTTTTTTTATTATTTTTTTTGAAAAAAAATTTTTTTTTTTTTGGTTTTTCGAGACAGGGTTTCTCTGTGTAGTCCTGGCTGTCCTGGAATTCACTCTGTAGACCAGGCTGGCCTCGAACTCATAACTCCGCCTGCCCCTGCCTCCCGAATGCTGGGATTATAGGCGAGCACCACCACCGCCCGGCTTAAAATTATCTTGAGCCATCACTTAAAGTGTAGTCTTGCCATGTAATTTCTGGTCAAAAAAAAAATATATGCTAGCTCGCCGCATACGTGGAGATATCCAGCTAGCTCGCCACACACGCGGAGAGCGGGCTTAAGCATCCACTATGAGGGGAAACATTTCATTCTCAAAAATATTTTTTTTCCTCTTCTTCCTGTTATCAGTAGTTCTGAATGTTAGATATTTTTTCCATGGGGTCAAAGGTACCTAAGTATATGATTGCGAGTGGAAACATAGGGGACAGAATCAAGTATTAGAAGTTTCTACACGTTCATTTGAGTGTGAATTTTTAATATAAATGCAAGATGTAAAGCATTAATGCAAGCAAAATGTTTCAGTGAACACATTTCAACAGTTCGACTTTATAACAATTATAAATAAACCTGTTAAAAATTTCTGGAATATGTCAGCATTTGGACTTTTTAAAAAATAAGTAAAATATTGATGGCACCTAAATGTTGTCTGTAGCATTTTTATCATACACTAGACTCCACCCATTCATTATACTGTTCTAACTGAGTTGTCCTACATGCGAGGACGTGCTTTTTATGTTGTCTGCTTTCTGGGCTGTTCCTGTAAGTTTGCTATTAAAATACATTAAACTAAAAAAAAAATGTACGCATTTATCTGAGCTGCCCTTCTGTTGGTAATTATATGTTTTACTTCCTGCAGTATTATATTTGCTATCAGTCTAAACTTTGATTTTATCTGGTTTCTGATGTTAGGGAGTTTTTTCAATCATAGACTATGTAAACCATTTCAACCGCAAATCTGTTTGAGAGATGTCTGCTCTAAACCTTTACCCTTCATCCCGTGGTTCTGAGGGCAAAGGTGGTCTGTGACTTGGGCTGTGAGTACTTGTGCTTTTAGACTCAACCTAGGATTGTATGTGGAGAATTTGCAGTTTATAAATTAAGAACTTTGTGGGAAGACTTTTGATATAAGTTATTCTTTGCCACAGGCATAGATTAAATTATAGTCACTACTAATTTATATTAACTCTTGTAAGCTATCAAGTGTACAAGTCTTAGGTTTTTGTCTCGTGTACTTTATTGCTACATTTTTTACATTTATTTTAATGTGAAATAGAAATTAAAATAAACATGGATGCTTTACATTTCTGCATCCCCCCCCCCCCACACACACACATGCATACAACACTAAACCAAACGTCTCCCCTCATTGCCAGTGTTTTGGATGCCATCTGCTGCTTTTTGGTCACATAGTTCACATGGTACTAATGGGTACTTAATATTGTGCCATTTTGTTTACATTTAATTGAAGTAACATACAGGGTGTATCACATTTAATGGTATTCTAAATCCTATTTGTTTCCTAAAGAAAATTTCCTATCCCCACCAGAAATGGAGCAAGTGGGTCTTACCCTAAGATACAGTATCATGTCCTGTTTAGACTTTCCTGCATGAGAGAGCACAGCTCAAGCCCTGACCTCGCTGTCACAGTGAGGCTCAAGGAAAGGCTCAGAGAGTGAGGCTTGTGTAGATGCCATGAAGCTCTGAGGATGTGCGTTACCAAGCATTCATTACCAGGTCCTGTGTACCCACCACTTAGCATCACTCTGCCTAATCATTTCTGTTTCTCTCAGAACCTTCTCTTTGTTCTTTACTCTTCACAAAGTTCCTGTGTGTCTGTGTGCATGGTGTGCCATGGTGCTCTGTGTGCTCTGTTCTCCTCTTCCATCATTTTGTATGTTCCGGGATCAAACTGAGGTCACTAGACCTGCACATCCCTGATGGAACCATCTTTCTGGTTCATTTTTGTTCTTGAAACTGAGGTTTTCTATAAGCAAGGTTAGCCTGGAACTTGAGACCCTCTTGCCTTAAGCTGTGACACCATGCCCAGCATGAGTCTTCTCTCGGTTGGTAAGTTATCAGACTTAACACGGAACAGTTCTGAACACACTGCACAGTAGCTGTCATAGTAAAAACAGCAATGACAGAAAAGCCAATACTTTAGTGACCATCCTTCAAACTGATGTGGCAGCAGATTCTTTATATAGCATGGGATGGCAAAAAAATCATGACTGGTTTTGCATAGATGACAATTATTATCTGTCCATCTACTATGCACTTTCTCTGAACCAGTCACTAAATGATTTGGAAATCTTCATACCCCAAAAGCACCACAGTATTGTAGAATTTCCACAGACTGCTGATGTATAAAATTTATATAGAAGATGATGTTGGTGGATGCTTGTTCATGTAGATTGTTTTTTTTTCTTTAGGCACTCAGTGCCAAGCACTATATCATGAATGATACCACAGTGGATGGCCCTGGACACTCCTTAAAAGTGTTACATGTAACTAGTAATTGCATTTCTTTTTTTTAAAAACAGTTTTTTAATATTTTATTTTTTTATTATCTTTCTGTGTAAGGGTGTTTTGCCTACACGTATATCTGAGTTCCACATGTTAACCGTGTCCCCAGAGGTCAGAAGAGAGTGTTAGATCTTCTAGAACTGCAGTTGCAGTTGGTTATTAGCTGCCAAATAAGTGCTGGTAACTGAACCTGGGTTCTATGGAAAAGCAGCCCGTGCTCTTAAGTACTGAGCTGTTTCTCTAGCAATAAAAATGACATTTCTGGGCAAAGTATTTTAAAAGATTAGAGGTATGTATGACAAAAGGATGCAAACACCTGGCTATCCAGGCCACAGCACCTAAGGGCCTGCTGATCCTATAGAAGTACTGGCTGAGTTCTCCAACTCTTCTGTCCTTTTATTTATTCTCTCATTTTCTCATTCTCTCATTCTCTCATTCTCTCTCTCTCTCTCTCTCGCTCTCGCTCTCGCTCTCGCTCTCGCTCTGTGTGTGTGTGTGTGTGTGTGTGTGTGTGTGTGTGTGTGTAGTATGTATTTATTTTACTTTTTTGAAGCAGGATTTCTTTTTGTAGACTCAGCTGTCCTAGAACTAGCTCTGTAGACCAGGCTGGCCTAGAACTCACAGAGATTCTCCTACCTCTCCCTCCCAAGTGCTGGGATTAAAAGTTATACTATTACTGACTAGCAGCCAACCATTTTATTTTTATTTTTTCGTATTTTTTTGGATTTTTATCTCTTCACACAGAGAGCATTGGACACTCAAGTGCAGATCATGGTAAACTTTTTTTTCCCTGTGCAGTAACACAGTGATCCAGCTGTGCAGACTCACTAAAAAGGATTTCAAAGTTCTATGAGCACTAAGCATCATCAGTGGGCACTAAGCATCATCAGTGGGTAGAAGACATGCAGGTCAAGTCATTTTCCTTTTTCTCTTTTTGAGACAGGGTTTCTCTGTATGGCCCTGGCTGTCCTGGAACTCACTTTGTACACCAGAATAGCCTTTGCTTCCCAAGTTCTGGGATTAAAGCGGTGTGACTAAGTTATTTTCATTCCAAGGGTAGATTTACAGAGTTTTGTAACATTTCAGACATGCCGAGCCTAGCAATCACTGCTGAGAACTGTATTCTAAACCCTGGAGCCCTCCTGTCAGTTAGGTCCATAGAATCACATGTGTACTTTAGCAGTAGCACTGTTGCCAAAAGCAAAACAGTATCATAGTGACATTTGGAGTTTATTTCCTATCTTTATGTATTTTTCTTGTATTTATAAAGAATATTAAATAGTATAGTTTTTATGATATTATTTAAGTTTTAAAGATTTATTATTTCTTTGGGGGTAGCAGATGCTTCAGTGATTAACAGCATATGTTGTGCTCGAAGAGGATCTGAGTCTGATTCCCCTCACTCATGTGTCTTCAGGGGACCTCTGGCTTCCGCTGGCGCCTACAGTCACTCACATGAACACAAACACACACACACACATACACACACACACACACACACACACACACACGATTAAAAAATAAAATAAAACACACTCAAACGATTAGAAAATAAAATAAATATTAAAGAGGAAATTCCATCTTAAAAATATTTATCTTACTTTAAATTTTGTGTTTGTGTGTGTGTGGATGCCTGCAGAGGCCAGCGAGGATGTAGGAGCTCCTAAAGCTGGAGTTTCAGGTAGTTGTGAGCTGTCTGATGTGGGTGATAGGAACAAATGGGCCTGCTGGGAGAGCAGAAAGTGCCCTTCTCTGTAGCCCCATGATTTTTGAAAGGCTGTGTTCTACTGAGTCTGTATGAGTGAATGTTCGGTCATCTTTTTGTTTATTGAGTGTTGGTTTAGGAGTTGAATTATTGCAGTGCTAGTTTGTAAGTCTAAATTGTCCTTCAGAAGAGTATCCTGTTCACTGTTTCTGGCAGTGCACAGCAGGATCCTGCACACTCTCATTGGAGATTTCTAGAACTTTGGTTTTGGGTTGAATAGCAACATTAATGGATACACTAAATGGTGTAGACAAACTCTCTGTCCTGTGCTTCTTTGCTCTAGAAAGACTCTCTGAACATAAAGTGTAGTCAGTATAATGGACTTCAGTAAAAGCCTTGTAGACTCTTGTATTGATTGATTCATACATCTATGAACTATTTGAGATATCCTTACTGTGCCCTTGATTAGTTGTTAGCTGCCAAATGGAATACCTAATCAATGAGAAAAACACAGGTATTATGTTTGTGCTAATGAAGCTTACGTTTATAAAACATTTCAAGAAGGTATATCCACACTTTGAATTTCAGACAGATGGCAAGGCATTCAACACAGATGGTTGGCATGGGGGAGGGGAGGCCTCTTGCTCTCTTCTCCCATCAGTCTTTCTTTCTCCATTTCTTCTGTCCATGTAGTCCAGGCTGGACTTAAGTTTATGTTGTAGCCCAAGCTATCTTAAACTCATGATCCTCCCACTTCAGCCTCAAGGGTTTTGAGATTGCACATGTATACCACAGCTGGTTTAGTATCACACAAGTACACAGCTGGCTTAGCCTTGTGTGTGCGTGTGTGCGTGTGTGCGTGTGTGCGTGTGTGCGTGTGTGCGTGTGTGTGTGTTTTATTTAGGAAAGACTGGCTGTTCCCTTGACTGGTTTTTTTCCTTAAGCTTCGCCCTGTCCTTTGTCTAGCTCCTCTGCCCTGTCCTGACAGTACTACACTGTATAGGTGAGAGTAAATCTCCATATTGTAAGTCAGCTTAGTAACTTACAGGAAATTATTCACTATTATTTGGGTTTTGATGACTTTTTGAGATTTCTTAAGAGAGACTTCCTTTAGGGAAAATGTTAGCATCCCACATGGAACTCCTCAGGATGCAGCTCTCCCTCTATGGTTTTGCCAGCTGAAAACAGAATATGTTGAATTTCTTAACATTAAATTTTGCTGGGAAAGATAAAATGATACAGATCTTAACTGTAAAATTGGTAAATGAGATAAAGTCTTATAGCTTATACTTTACAGTATCCATGTAACCACACAATGAAGAGAAAGGGACTCAAATTTGTTCTTGCTACACAGTTTTAACCACTACTTTTGTTAAAAAATGGTAAAATTGAGATGAGCAGTGGTGGCACACGCCTTTAGTCTCAACACTTGGGAGGCAGAGGCAGAGGCAGGCGGATTTCTGAGTTCCATATCAGCCTGGTCTACAGAGTGAGTTCAGGGACAAACCCTGTCTTCAAAAAAAAAAAAATTAAGTAAGATGTTAGTTCTTGTTCCCCTCATTGTTTGTTTGGTTTTTGGTACTGGTAGTGGTTTGTTTGTTTGGTTTTTGTGGTGAAGTTTAACCAGAGTTTGGAATTTGTTAAAATATATTTCATAGCTTAGCTGGGTAAACCGCCTGTCCAGTGCAGTGTTCCTTGGACCTAGAATGAGCGTTTGTTTCTTGGGGCAGAATGATAATTAGTGTGCAACTTGAGAGCTTCCTGATGGGAAGCCTTACAGGTGCAGTGAGGGAAATAAACCTGGATTGAGGAGGGAGCCGGTTTCTTTAGCCTGACAATTTCCAGTAAACAGGAAAAGAATCCTGCCTTTCTTCCTGCTGGCTGGGGCAGTCTTCACGAAGAAGTGAGAGTTCCCTAAGAGTTCCCTAAGAAGCTCCTATGGTAGAGTGAGGGTCAGGTGCAGTCTTCCCTGGGCTGGGCTATGCAGTGTAAAGCAGAGCCTGTCTCCTGCTGCCACGTCATGCCGTCACGCCTATTTCCTGTTCACAGTAGGTGCAGGCATTTATTGCAGGGTACACAAATGAACAAATTGTATTTGTTTGAAATGATTCTTTTTTTCTTTGTTTCATTCTCCTTGCAAAAACCCTCTTAAGAGCTTTTGGCTCCAGGGGTGTTGAGATACGAGCCTTCTGTAATTGTGGGGTAGTGTTTTCATGGCCTTCCAACTGGTTTTGGAAGAAAAGTAAAGTTATTATCTGCCTTACCCAGAGTTTGTCACAGATTTAATAGCTAGTGGCAAAGATGGAGCCAATTATCATAGTTGTAGAACTTTGCTGCTATGGCTGCTCAGGGAGAGTCCCAGATTATATCGAGGACATTAAAGGCTTCCTCATTTTTCAGATAAGACGCTCATGCTATATTGGCATATAGAAAACAGTTTAGATCAGCGTATCATGATAGGTAAATTAATGTTTTAAATAATATTTTTATTAATCTTTGAGAATGCCATGTAGCATATTTTGGTCATATAAATCCCTTTCCTCTTCCTTCTTCCAGGTCCTCCTCTACCCCCATACCCACCCAGCTTCAGGTGCCCTTGTTTTTCCTTTAAAAAAAAACAACAAATTCTTATTTATTTATTTATTTACATTTATTCTTGAAGTTTTCACTATATAGAGGGTCACTATGTGGCCCTGGCTGACCCAGAGCTCAGAGACCTCCCTACCTGTGCCTCCTGATTAAAGGTGTGGGCCATTGTATCCTGAGTGTAGGTATATGACACCATACCCGGCCACTGTCTCTATCCATGCATGATTTTTATTTTTATTCGTTCATTTTTTGTGGGGGTGGTGGTGGAGTTGAGATAGGTTCTCAATATGTAGCTCTAGTTGTCCTGGAACTCACCATGGAATCCAGGCTGGCCATAATTTGTTTTATATTGGCTCTTTTAAAGCTTAAATTTAATTAACGTCCAGGTTGACTTTTAACTATGGGTCTCCTGCCTCTGCCTGCTGAGTCTCTGGGTCACAGGAGTCCATTGTCAAACCTGGCTGCAAGCAAGGAGTTTTGAACTTGGAGCTTCCTGTTGACCTAACAACTTGTATGTAACTTGTGAGTTAAGACCCCTGTGTGAAGTATCAACAAGCACTGACTTGGAACCTCAATAAATCCAGGGAAGCAGGAAGTCGTGACCATTATTCACTGTTTCAAAGGCAGTCCCCAACCCCCAAACAGCTTCGCTCTGAGTGCTGGGCTTCCAGATGTGCATCTCCAACCCTGTTTTGCCTGATTCTGATATCCCACCTTTTCCACACATCTCTTCTTATTTTTAATCATGTATGATATGTTAGAACATGATACATGTTGAGCAGTGTTGTGTGCATACAAATTGATGCTTTGGACCTCTCTTTGAGGGCCTTAAGCATCAAAATAGTCTGTCACCAACATATTTTCTAACCCTATATACTTTAAAACCAGTAGCAGTTAGTATAACTAGTCTTTGACGATGTCAGAGTGAGATGTTACCCAGAGGATCTCTGCTCCTATCCATCCCCCTGTCTCAGCTCTTGCAGCGTGGATTAGCCCATGGTATAAATAAATTCTGGGTGTGGTGGCACACAAATTAATTAATTTTTTTAATTCTTCAAATTAAGTCAAATTAAATTCTTCAAATTCTTCAAATTAAATCCCTCCTCACTTCACACACACACACACACACACACACACACACACACACACACGATTCCTAAATATGTAAACACACTCTACTCACTCTGAAATGGCATATAGGCTTTTAATCTCAGCAGGTAGAAGCAAGTGAATCTCAGCAAGGTTCAAGGACAGCCTGGCCTTGATGGTTTCCCAGGGCAGCCAGGGTACAGTATTAAATAACTGGCGTCAATTTAAGAGATGCTTTTTATTATTTTACTGTATATGCATGTCTGTTTGTATGTCGTTTGTATGCCTGGTGACTGTCCAGAAGAGAGCATTGGATCCTATGGGATGGGAGTTAGAGACAGTTGTGAGCAGTTGTTTGTGCTGGCAGCTACTCAGAGGCAGGTACTCTGGAAGAGCAGCAGGTGCTCTGAATTACTGAGCCATCTCTTCAACACCAAATTCAGGTTTTTAAAAGGTTTCTGTTACATGTATTGGATCTAGTTTAATAGCTACCGTGTATTTAATGTATAAGACAAGCATTTCTGTTTTGCACTGAAGAAACTGACACCTGTGTGGGTGATTGCCAAATGCCTGAAGGCGCCTGGGTGACAGTGCTGCCCTGCTTCCAATCCACAGCTGCCCAAGCTGACTGGAGCCAGTCCTCTCTTCTTCCTCTTCCCTTCCTCTCTCTGACTCCCTCACCTCCTGACTTCGTCTCTCCCTCTGTCCCTCTCATTACCCTCTATCCCTCATCTTCCTTCTCTTGAGGTCTCTTCTCCGTGTACAAGTTTCCCCTTCCCAGTTCTGAGAAGTCAGTTTCCAACTTTTCCCCACTACTCTGAAAACTTAAGGGTCAACTTTAACTATTGTGACAATAGTAAATCTCAAGGTTCTAACAATGGAGTAATTAAATTTTTTTTCTTGGTCTTTCTTTTTTCTCTTTTGTTAAAGTCAAAATAAGCCTTTTCCACCATGCTCTTAGTCTTCAGTGTTGTCTTGTGCTTGTCTTCCAGAGAAATTATGAGGCTTGGAAACACCTCACTAGTCACAAAGCTGGCTGGTTTAACATGTAGGCAGGGGGGTAGCTCAGTGGGTAAAAGTCTTGTGATGCAAATGTGTGAACTCCCAGTGTGTGTACATGATCCCATTCACCCATCCCTGAAACAATGAAAACAGTACAAGGAAGGACAACCAGTGACTCGATGGTCAGCTAGCCTGCCCTATGCAGGAGTGACAGACAAAGAGACGGCTTTGAACAGAGTGGAAGGCAGGGACTGACATCTAAAGTTGGACTCTGGCTTTCAGGCACACCTTGTGACATGCCCATGCCCGCTCACTTGCTCTCACATTACAAATGCATACATTCACATACATGTAGATCATACACAAGTAACAAAGATCCCACCCATATTTTACAACACACAATTCTTTACCATTTTGTCTGTAAAGAAAATATTTGTCTATAGAGGAATACTAGATCACAGAAGAAACGACCTTGGAAATGTTACCTTCAATTTGAATATCGGTTTTCTGCAATCTTACAACCAGATTTTTTTTGTGGGGGGTTTGGAATATTTGCATATACACAGATATTTTTGGCATGGGACCCAAATATGAAGTTCATTTTGTTTTCTGTATATTTTATACAGCCCGTTAAAAGTAATTAATATAATTTCCTACATGAAACAGTTTCACAGTATAAGATTTTCTACTTGGCAGCCTGTAAAAGATTTCAGATTTTTGGATGTTTTGTATTTGGGGTTTTGTATTATCGACGTTCAATTGCTATATGAAAAGTGTGTTCAGGAGTTATCTGACCCAGAGTATGGTCTTCCTTCCTACTTCATGCCCGTAGCAGAGTCCTCTACTTCCTACTCAATACTGAACGAATGACCTGAGAGCATGCTCTTCTGCTGATACTGTCTCACCCACTTGACTCTTGAAGGTGCCTGAACTCAAATCTCCCATAGAAAAGGCCTTGCTTCCTTTATCTGGAAAGTCTCATAAATGAAATCCTGCTTTCCTTGACAGAATGGACAAATGAAAAAATATTGCCACTAATTGGAAATATATATTGAAGTTGGTAAAATGTATAGTTAATTGTCTTCAGTATTCAGAATATCTGGTGCTGAATACACACACACACACACACACACACACACATCCTATGTTTCTGTGTTTGGTTAGTGAGGAATTTGGGAGAAAAGATGAAGAACTAAAAGCAGGCACTTGCCACACAACCTGGCAGCCTGAGTTTAATCCTTGCAGTCTACTTAAAAGCAGAATGAGAGGACCACAGAATTGTCCTCTGACCTTCACATGCCATGGTGCACACATACATGCACACGCACACACACATACACACACTCATATATCCTCTTCCCCCAATCAAAAAAAAAATAAAAATTAAAGCAGGATGTGGTGGTTTGAATGAGAGTACCTTCCCCTCTCCTCCAAAGGCTCAGGTATTTGAGTTTGGGAAAGATGGGGAAGTGTGGCCTTGTTGGAGGAGGTGTGTCACTGGGGCGGGCATTTGAGGTTTCTAAAGGCCTTGCCATTTCCAGTTAGCTCTGTGTCTGCCTTGTGTTTATGGATCATTTGTACGGGTCAGCTATTACTTCAGCACCATGCCAGCCTGCTGCCATGATTCTTACCATGAAAACCCAAAGACTCTAGCCTTCTGGAACTGTGAACCCCCAAATTAACTGTTACTAATTAATTGTGAACCCCAAATCATGGCGTCTCTTCTCAGCAATAGAAAAGTAAGACATAGTACCTCTCAGTTTGTATGTCACACTAGCATTTCCTAAATGTTGGTCCTGCGTAGGGGTCCCTTGCTCTCCTTGTTTGTACTCTCCCATACTGACCTCATCTGTTGAATGCTATTAAACACCATCTGCACACTGTTGCTGCATTCCTATCTGCAGACCTCCATCTGAGCTGCAGTGTCTATGTCTAGCTCCTACTTAGACCCCTTACTGTCTTTTGAGAGCTCAGACTTAGAATAGAGCTAAACCAAACTCACTAATCCCTCCTGACTACTGACAGTTCTATGCCAGTGTGCTCTGCATTCACTCTTCTGTGTAGAGAAAGTTGCAGGAGGACTGGAAAGGAATAAGTAATTCTTTGGCTTCATGGCTGCCCTTAGGGTTTTTGTGGCGAGTGAGAACAGTTGCTTGGTGTAACTTGTGGCTGTGGCTTAAGTGGACATTGTAAGTGCCTTCTAGAGAGAGCAAAAGACAGCAGGAACCTTCCTGAGGGCTGTGAAAGGATAGAAGGAAGTTGTTTTATTTTAGCTTAGCAACAAACAGGGGTTTTGCTGACCTTTACTTTGTTTTTGGCAGCAACTGCTGGGGCCACAGACGCTTCCCTAGCAGGCTTCTTGACTGTTAACTTGTTTTGCCAGCCTCATATCTGTGCTCCTTCTCCACTTTAGGATGATCTTGAGATGCCCCCTGGCTTATAAAACTCTGACCTATCTCATTTTAGTTTTTTTTTTTTTAAAGGTCTAGAATCAGAAGTCTCAGATTTACCTCATCTATTCTTTTCCCCTTTTAAAAAAACGGTATCTGTCTATAATCTACCTACCTACCTACCTACCTACCTACCTATCTATCTATCTATCTATCTATCTATCTATCTATCTATCTATCTA
>NW_021604744.1:1682484-1744719 GCF_004785775.1 Grammomys surdaster | reverse complement strand
CTATCTATCTATCTATCTATCTATCTATCTATCTATCTATCTATCTATCTATCTATCTGAAATCGAGTCTCTCTGTGTAGCCCGTGAACTCACAAAGACCATCTTGCTTCTGTCTTCCAATGCTGAGGTTAAAGGTGAAGGCCACAACATCTGGCTATTTACTCTTTTTTTTTTCTTTCATGGCCCACCTCTGGTTGGTAAGCAGATAGTATTTTTTGTAAAGGCCTGCACCAGTCCTCCGCCTCAGTCTGACTGTGCTGCTGCTTCTGTTAAGCATCCCCAGTGCTGCCTACAGATGCTGCTCTCAGATTCCAGCTGGTCCCTAGCTCTTGGTGTCTTGTGCTGATGTCTGTTTTCCCTTCAGGCTTTATTTCTGAAGGAGACTCATGTAGGTACCCTGAAATCTTCCATAGTCTGTGGCTTCTCATCTGAATTCCTTATGTACTGTCTCCCCCACCCCCCACCCCCAATGTAGCATACCTTCTGGTATCTGCCCGTCCCAATGAGCAGAACGCCCTCCTGTTGCAGGGGCTTCTTCTCTGTGCCAATATACTCTTTTTGCTTCTGACTTGAGAAACATTGCCAGCATCTAGTCAGTGAAAGATTGAATTTTGTCTTACCTTTGTGTCCTTGGAACGTAGCATATCTCTCTGACCATTCTAGTAGATACAAATTTATTTGAATAAAGATTTTTTTAATTTGTCTGATGAATTTGTCTAATTCGTAAAGAAAACAAATGCTAATACTTTGTTTTGTAGTCTGAAATATTGGTTAATATTTTACTATCTTCTGAACTACTTGATGAATTGTTTCTTTCCATAGTGATGTTACTCAGTCTCCCAGTGTTCGGCATTTTGTCTGGGTAGGAAAGGGTGCTTGGGAAATTGTCGCAGCCAGCTGCTGGATGTGGCCCATGAGCCCACAGGTACTTTTGTTCTAGTGTCTTCCTTCGGACTTTTCCCATCTTAGATCCACTTAATATTGAGTTGCCTGTGACCCCGAAGTGACTTTCCATGATTACCATGTCAGTAGCTAGTAGCTGGGCTCTCTGTATTACTCTGGTAACATTGTGTTTAAACCAGTTCATTCACCTAACCACAGATATTTGGTAATTTAGAGATAAAAGAGCCTTTATAGCTGGTTTAAACTTTTTCTTTTATTTTTTTCAAATGTATTTTATTAGTCTTGCTCATAGCCCTATCGTTTAAAGCTCTTGGCACATTACTTTAGGGGTTTAATTTTAGAGTGGCCACATTTGGACCTCTTTCCGTCTCTTCAATTGTAAATACCATTAGGTGGACTTAGGAAATTAAGATTGTCATGTTGTTGAGTCATACCTACCTTCCACCAGGGTAAGTAATGTGGCGACAATGTAGGTTTATGTTCGGAGGGCTGCTTCCTTGGCAAGCTTCCTTTGTTTCCATGGTTTCCTGCTTTCACATTCAGCCTGTAGCCGGAGCCAAGCCTGAGGTCACATTTGAAGACTGGAGACTGACTTGCTTCACAACTCCCCCCAACCTCAGACGGTTGGCTGCTGTGAGTTAGCCCAGGGGTTTTCTTGAGTGGGCGTGAACTAAAAATGGATAGTTCTTTTTAGTTTAGCACAGACTGTATGTCTTTTTTTTCTTTCAGATTGTACTTTGTATGTGTTGGCCTGTGTTCCAGCACATGAGTATTTGTGTGAACAGTAGAATCCAGTAATGGCTATTTGCTTCACTTACTGTGGAGTTTATCTTACCAGTAACACTAGCCTCTTTCTCATAAAGAACCAGAGACAGAAAGAGGGGATGCCTATGCAGATATTATTTGAGATGGTTCATTTTGTGGGTGAGGTAGAACCCATCTATAAATGTGATCAGCAATAAGAACACGAGCGACACAGTGGATGTCTAAGACTTGCACAGAGCCTCACCTCATCCCTGGCTTATGTTAGAGGCAGATTATTATGTTATAGGCAGGATGGAATACTGGACTCAGTGACCTTTCCTAGGCAGGCTTCCGCTTCTTCCCTGTTTGTGATCATCTGCTTGAGAGAGGTGTTAAGTAGCCTAGTTTACTTCTCTGTTGCCGTAACAAAGCAATGTGACCAAAGTGACCTGGGGGAGGAAGGCGTCTGCTTGTAGGTCACAGCCCTTCATTTAGGGAAGACCTTAGGGTAGGAACCACAGTGGATGCCATTTTGCTTACTCTAGACTGTGTCTAACTAGCTTTAACAAAATGCATTTATTTTTGTTTTAAAAGGCTGTCTTACTCTGTTCCTCTTCCTGGCCCCTAACTCACAGAGATTCACCTGCCTCTGTCTCTTTTGGGCTGGTATTAAAGGCATGGGATTAATAACTACCATGCCTGGCCTCTAACGTGTTTTTAATAAAAATCCAGGACCACCTCTGCCTGAGGAATTGTATCACCCTCAGTAGGTTGGGCCTTATCAATTATTAAGATAAAACCTCACAGCCATGGCCACAAACTGATCTGAGCTAGCTGATTTCTCAACTGAGCCCTCTCTTCTCAGATGACTCTAGGCTGTGCCAAGCTGGCAATTAAGTCTAACCAGAACTTAAAGCAAAACCCTGAGAAACTGTCATTTTTCTTGAAG
This sequence comes from Grammomys surdaster, assembly GCF_004785775.1. NCBI lineage: Eukaryota > Metazoa > Chordata > Mammalia > Rodentia > Muridae > Grammomys > Grammomys surdaster. The sequence continues at coordinate 1,742,123 of NW_021604744.1, read as the reverse complement.
TGAAATTTTAATTATAGCCACTCTCTTTTTAAAAAATTAGATGTTTTTTCATTTTGTTAGTGTTTTATATGTTCCCCACAGGTCTGTCTGATGTCCACGAAGGTCAGAAGAAGGCATTGGGCCCCTTGGAACTGGAGTTACAGAGGGTTGTAAACCACTCTGTGATTGCTGGGAATCTAACTTGGGTCCTCTGCAAAAATAGCAAGTGTTCTCTGTGCTGTCTGCGGCCCCAAGTTTTTAACCCCCACCCCCCCAAAAAATATGCGGTGTGAGCTGGTCTTCCTGTATACACAGAATCATTTTCTTCTTGTAAAGGGAGAGGTGACCATTGGCACTGAGAAGAGCATGGTAGATTGCAGAGACTAAACGGCCTTTGAGTCATGGCCTTTAGAGGCCAGCCCTGCAAGTTCCGTGAGCTCTGCAAGTCTCAGACTCTGATCGTGAACATGGAATGCTGACGTCTCTCTCACTTAGGATTAGATGCGTCCTTAGAGGTGATGTCTATAAAGTGGATGAGGAGAGTGGTGGGTGGTACAGGCCACTCAGAATGATCGTTCTCAAACGTGGGCCACACTGTATCTTCAGCTGAGCTTGGCTACTGGATTGCACTGTTTACCTTGGCAATTAGGTAAGCTCCGAGTTGGAGTTTAGCAGATGTGTTAATGAACAGTAGCTGACTCACTGTGGTACTTAAGTAAAATGGTATATATACAGCATCTAGGGTAAGAAGCGATTGAATAAGTAGACTGGGAACTGGTGAAGGCATCAGAGAAGGAACGTCTTAATTTTAGCACAGTCTTGTTATATGTCTCAATATGTCCCTGGCTAATTTTGGTATCAGCATTAGAATTCTTTAGAAGTAAAAGTAAAAAAAAAAAAAAAAAAAAAATTTACATCCTTTTTTTTACTATGCAATCCTTTTGTAAAAAGTTAACTCACTTTTGATTCTGATACCATTTCTGTTCTCTAAGCAAGCAGTTGTTTGTTTGTTTGTTTATTTATTTATTTATTTATTTATTCACTACATCTTTTTTCCTGATTTGGCACAAATTATTTTTGAACATGATCAGCAAGCAAACAAAATAGATGATGATGGTATACGCAGATCACATCTTAAGCTCAGTACATAGTTGGTAAATGATTGCTTTTAAAATAGTGGATAAGTTGATATCTTTGTGTATGTATGCAAGTTAAAGGACCACAAGAATGTAAGAGTTTACTTAAAATACAGCACATGGGAGCTGAGGAGGGAAGGAATATTATTTTGGAGATAGGGTTTTACTATATATAGTTCTTACTAGCTTGACAATCACTATGTAGACTAAGCTGACCTTGAAGTTGGAGAGATCTACCTGCCTCTGTCTCTTAAGTGCCTAGATGAACTATATTGCTTGGCAGGAGAGAAGTTTACTTTACTTTTTACCTGATTTGTGTTTTGTGTAAATGGATATTTTGCCTCTATGTATGTGTGTTCCATATGCATGCAGTGCCCACAGAGGTCAGAAGTGGGCATTGGAACTAGAGTTAGAGATGATGTGAGCCATCATGTGGGTGCTAGGAATCAAACCCAAGTCTTCTGGAAGAACGGCTGATTCTGTTAACTGCTGGGCATCTCTTCAGCTCTGACAGAAACTGGTGTTTGAAAGTAGTATTCTTTCTTGTTGCCCAGAAGTATTTTCATCTTGTAGTCAAATGATTTTCAAAGTTTTTTTTTTTTTCTTTCTTTCTTTCTTTTTTTTTTTTTTTTTGGTTTTTCGAGACAGGGTTTCTCTGTATAACCCAGGCTGTCCTGGAACTCACTCTGTAGACCAGTCTGGCCTCGAACTCAGAAATCCGCCTGCCTCTGCCTCCCAAGTGCTGGGAGTAAAGGCGTGCGCCACCACCGCCTGGCTGATTTTCAGTTTTTAGTTTATCCTGTACTCACTGTCACCACAGACAATTATGTTTGTGTTTAGGCTTGCAGAATATTGTTGTTTATTTGTGTTTTATGTCTTTGTTCCTCTGCCCTCTTCCTTTTTATCTTTTTGTAATTACTGTGCAGGATTAATAAGTAGAGAATATTATAAGCCAGGATAACATGTATGGTACCTCACATGATTTCTATACTTTTTTGGTTTTAAATGTTCTAATACATGTCAGAACCTTTCCACATTGCCTCCAGATAAAATAATTGCTTTATCATTGAGGCATAAAAGGATAAGTATATAGAATATTTACTTCTGACTTTAATATTGACTGTTTGTGGTCATCAAAACTTCGTGTTGCAATCTGATCCCTGAATGTGTGTAGCTGTCACAGCAAAGGCTCTGTGACCTTTAAGTCCTCCCACCTCCAGACAGAAGTTGAAGCAAGATTTAAGATAGAGCATTTGTTTCAGATACGAAAATCAGGCCCCCGAAGAATGATCAGCTTAGACTGTTTACGCCTGAGCGTTTTCATGAGGACAGTGTGATGAACAAGAGTGTTTGCACGTTCTTCTCCCAGGAGGTGGAAAGTTTAATTGAGCCAAGGAAGGTACAAGTGTGCTTTTCTGAGTGTGGAGAGTAGAGCTCCTACTAGAGTCTTTTCTTAGCAGACTTAGCAGTAGAGAGTGGGAGCATGCACTCTAAAGAAACCATTCGGCAACCTAAAGAATTCCGTTTCAGAAACTACACCTTTCCAAGTCCCATTGGATCAAAAGTGATGCTGCTGCACCCTGACACCAACAGTGCTCCTCCTGTTGGATGTTTCAGAGACACTTACCATTCTCATTGTCTCTGGGGGAGCTGATCATACATGCTGTCTGATCACTCTTCAGGTCCAATGTCTGTGGTGGTACAGACCTATTTCATGTTATTATCATATAAGTGTCTGTCTCTTTGAAGCCATTATGTCATATTCTGAGTGTTGAAGTACCAAAATGAACCAGTGTTCATAAACTACTACCCTGATTTTATGTGGATATTGTAGAGATGGGATTAAAGGCCTGCATTTCTTAATTAAAGTCTTGATTAATCTTGCTTGCTTAGATTCATTGATCTTGCTTGTGTTGATGTGCGCAGGCTTCCTTTTCCTTTCATTACTTGTGTTTGGGGGACCACGCAGTGGATCATTATAAGCAGCATTGTCTTTTGGAAAGATGTTTGCTTTAAATGGCAGCAGTTTGGGTTTAAAGTCTAGTCCTAGGCCTGTCGTTTACCCTGTGTGATTGTAAGTGCATCTCCTGAGGTCCGTTTCCACATTGGGGACCATATCCTTCCACAGCCCTTCTGCCCCCGAAGGAGTAATGGCCTACCTCACTGATTAGCAGTATATAAATTATGGTTCACACCCATGTCTCTGTCGCAGAAAGTAAAGTCATTATTAGTTTAGCTATGTGTGATATACCACAGATTAGAAGATGCACCATCACCAAAGTTACATATAAAAAGTACATGTGAATATTTGAAATGTGTGCATATTGTTTTTGTTTGTGGTACTCTAAAACCTTCTCAACCTTCTCCATGTTGATTTTAGAGTGGTATGTTAAAACCCTCTACTTTTGTGATGTATTTTTCCTGCCTAAAATTCCTCAGTAATAAAAATCTAACCCTCAAGAAGGACTGTGTTGTAGTGACTACAAGCGTAGGAAACGAGCTTTGCTTTTTCACTGTGAAATAAAATCATCTGAAATCATATGGCCTAACTTTAATATGTATACTTAAAGTTTACTTATCACAAACATTGACTTAATGTTTAGTCTTAAAAATCAGGAAGATTTTAGGGTAAGTTGTTAGTCATTTCCAAAAACCATAGTTGTTCTGTCTGCTGAGAATAGTCTACTGCCTTTTGTCTATCAGGTAAATTTAATCTTTTGGCATTGAGAAACACATTGTGTCATCTACAGAGTTAATGCTTGAGAACCACACAATCAAGTTATAAAACTTAAAAAAGTTACAAGTAGGTTTACATTTTGTTGAAGGGTACTTAGAGCTTCTGCATCTGTCAGGCTATGGGTTGGACATACCTGGCAGGATTCTTATCAGTGTGTAAGTTACTCTTTAAAGCAGGCTGCAGCATGGGTAAGTAATTAAAAACACGAACTTTGTAAACCGTCTTGCTTTAAAGGATAGCTTATCAACTATTTTATTTTGCATCTTGGCCAAGTTACTCTGTCTCTTCGCAGAGAAAGGTAGAGCTCCACAGTCGAGCACACACTCAGCACACTTCAGGCTCCAGGCTTGACTCCTGGCAACACACACACATCAAAGTTGTGTAAGAATTGAAAATTCAATTCATTTTTCTTTTGAAACAAGAATAACTGCAACTTTACTATTGCTGCCTCTTCATCTTTCTCTGTTTGAAGAAATTGGTGGTATTTATAGGATTATTTTAAGGATTGAGTGAAGTGGCATTTACACGTTTTGTCTTTAGTGTTTGGAATACCACAGAGACCCTGTAAATAGTTATGAAATAATATAGAACTTTAATTATCTAGAGATCTACTAAAAGTAACATTCATAAGTGAGATGTCACTATAAATGTGTTAAAATCCATGTGTGTATATGCTTTGTGTATGTTCATATTCCTGTACATGTGGAGGCCATAGGTTGGCCTTGTTTCACTCAGTCACTCTTTGTTGTATTTCTTGTGGAATTCGCGTGGTCTTGGAGTTCATGGATTTAGGTAGTCTTAACTAGCAAGTCTGCCCTCCAAAGTGCTGGCAATTACCAGGCAAGGTGGCGTGATCTCCTTCGTGGCTTTTGTATGGGTGCTGGGGGTTTGAACTCTGGTTCTCAAGCTTACATAGCAAATATTTTATCTACTATAAGACACACACATGCAATTGTATCACTCAATTATAATCACTGTATCATTTAATGATACAGCCTGTGAATCTGTTTAAAATAAAGAATAAAACTGGGTGATGCAGGGCAACCCTGTAGTCCCTTATTCAGGAAACTGAGGCAGGAGGGATGGTCTCTGAACCTAGGTGTTAACATCCTGCTTAGCATTGTGAGACAGTGGCTCTCACCAGGACTGTGTCTTCCTAGAGGCTAGGGTATAGCTCTGTGGTAGAGTGCATACTTAGCACACTTTAGGCTCCAGGCTTTATTCCTAGCAAAACACACACACATAATAAATTTGCGTAGAATTGAAAATTCAGTTCATCTTCATTTTGATGTAAGAATAACTCAGATTTACGATTGGTGCTGCCATGGGCTAGTTTCTACAGTGAACAAAGAATAACTCAAATACTTTTTCTGTTGTATTTTCCAAAAATATGTTTGCTTTATTTTATTTCCCATTTATAGAAAAGGGCTTTGTTCTATGGCCATAGAGAAACTTGGCTATGTTGTCTCACATGTAGGCTCGGTTGTGAAGACTATCTAACTGGCTTGCTGGATGCGCAATGATGTCATGTTGTAGTTGTTAGTGTGCTGCTGTGTTGTCAGCAGCTTTTCCTCTCATGAGTCAACAACTATTTGTCATTACAATGAAGTCCTTGGAAGTATGCTACATTCTATTTTCTCATGCTTACTTGTAGTGAAAGGTCTTAATTTGTGTTTGCAGTAAACAGAGTCTTCAAAATGGAGATACTTAAAAGTATCTCATTTTATGAATGAACATTTCATATAACATTTAGGTTTCTTTTTTTCATTGTTGAAATGGGGATCTCATGCACTGCAGCATACGTAGTCTTAAACACCTGATCCTGCCTCTGCCTCCTGAGGTGCTAAGTCATGGGAGCCTGCATACTCAGCTTGGTACTCTGTGTACTACTCTTCCTTCTGTTGCCTTTCTAATGGGATTAACAATGTTTGGATATAGTCTCCTAGATAAAAATTTTATTTCTATTTTAATGTTATACTATATGTTTTTTTTGCAAACTTTGTCTTAAAAATCAAATTTTAAAGATGGTTATGGTGATGCATGCTTATTAATTTGGCTTAATAATTTGGGAGATATAGGCAAGAAGGTAAGGATTTCAAAGCCAGTACAGGCCATACAAGACACTATGTCAAGAAAACCATTGATTCATAAATAAAATTAATGTTTATTCATTTCTATATTTATCATTCATTTATGTGGATGAGAGTGTGGCAGGGGTTGTACAAGCCATGATGTGCCTGTAGAGGTCAAAGAACAACATACAGAGCATCTATCCTTTCTGCATTGTGATTTCACTATATTAAATGCAGATCTTAACATGGCAGCGAGCTCCCTTACCTAAGTGGGTCTCAGCCTTTCTGATACTGTGACCCTTTAAGGGAGTACTCATGTTGTAGAGACCCCCAACCGTAAAGTTAGTTTTTGTTATTATTTCGTAATTGGAATTTTACTATTATTATGAGACATAATGTAAATATTTTTGGAGATAAAGGTTTGCGAAAGGTGTTGTGACCCACAGGTTGAGACCATTGCCTTACCTTCTAGATATGGTGTCATAGGCTCAACAATAGTGTTGTGAGTTGAGACTAGTTAGCTGCACATTCTGTCTTTAAATAAATAAAAATAAAATTCATTGTAATGAATTATATTGTTATTGTTATGTGTAGGGCCTTACAGCATGTTTCCTGCTGTAAACAGTCATTCATGATAACTCTTACATTTCCCTTTTCTTTTTGGAGCTAGTGCTTTGCAGTGTTCTCCATCTCAAGAGATCCTGCTGCTCTGGTCTTTACATAGTTAGAGCTGCCAGCCATGTCCGCCATGCTGTGATTGTTGTAGACTCCTTCTGCCCTAATGTGGATAGCACTCAAGGTTTCATGCTTAGTAGGGTAGTGCTCTGCCACTGAGCTACACCCCACCCTGGGTAGTTTTTTGTTTCTTTACTCATCTCTGCGTGTGTGTGTGTGTGTGTGTGTGTGTGTGTCCTGTCTGTCTGTCTGTCTGTCTGTCTGTCTGTCTGTCTGTCATACACCTGAGGTCAATGGTGATTATCTTCCTCAAATGCCCTGCCCTCCACATATATACATGCATTATTATTACATGTATATTACATGTATTATTATTACATATATGTATTATTAGTTTAAAGATTTTATTCATATAAATATGTGTATGCAGAGGCCAGAGAGGATGTTGGATTGACTGCAGCTTGAGGTACAGGTAGTTGTGGCCCTGATGTCGATGTTGAAAATTAACTCAAGTCCCCGAAAAGAGCGGCAAGCATTCTTATCCTCTGGGCTGTCTCTATTTTATTATTTTTGATTGTGTTTGTGTCTTTGTATGGTTATATGCATGTTAATGCAGGTGTCTGCAGAGGCCAGAGGCGTCAGGTACCAGAAACCTGGAATTACAGGTAATTGTGAGCCACCCAGTGCAGTGCTAGGAACTGAGCCCTGGGTCATCTTACTTGATAAGCAATACCCTCAGCCCCTCTACTCTATCTGTGTTTCTTACAGAACCTGGAGCTAGCCCTTCTGCTGCACTGTCCAGATAGCACCAGGAAGCCTACCTACTGTTTTCACCTCCCTAGAGCTGGGATTGCACGTGTGTGCTCTTGTACCTCAGTATTGTACATGGCTTCTGGGGGATTGATCAGGTTCTGCCTGCAGAGCAAACACTAATCAGCATCCCTTCAGGATCTGCATACATTAAAAAAAAAAAACTAAAAAACACTTAGATTTGTCTCCTCCCGCATTTCTTTCTAAAAAAGAATTATAAGATGTTCATGTTTAGTATTTGATATATATTACCCAATTATTTCTAGCAGTTTTTGTGGTATGGCCTATTAATGTCTATCAGTGTGCCTTTGTGTTTATGACTTTTTTTTTTTTTAAGATTTATTTATTTTATTTATACGAGTACACTGTAGCTGTCTTCAGACACACCAGAAGAGGGCATCAGATCCCATTACAGATGGTTGTGAGCCACCATGTGGTTGCTAGGGATTGAACTCAGGACCTCTGGAAGAGCAGTCAGTGCTCTTAACCACTGCGCCATCTCCAGCCCCCTTCTGTCCCAATTCTTAAGAGTCATAAATACAGGGGCTGAAGAGTTGGCTCAGAGGTTAAGAATACTGACTTATCTTCCAGAGGTTATGAGTTCAATTCCCAGCAACCACATGGTGGCTCACAACCATCTCTAATGGGATCCGATGCCCTCTTCTGGTGTGTCTGAAGACAACAACAGTGTACTCACGTACATAAAATAAATAAATCTTTAAAAAAAAATGGGGCTGGAGAGATGGCTCAGTGGTTAAGAGCACTGACTGCTCTTCCAGAGGTCCTGAGTTCAAATCCCAGCAACCACATGGTGGCTCACAACCATCTGTAATGAGATTTGATGCCCTCTTCTGGTGTGTCTGAAGACAGCTACAGTGTACTCATAAATAAAATAAATACATTTAAAAAAAAAAAGAATTGGGACAGATAGAAAGGTGAGGCAACCGCAGGAAATGCACTCTATGTAGATCTCTTTGGAATCTCCTGCTGTCCTTGCATCTTGCTAAGGCATGCAGATGGCTTCTGTCTTCTGTGTTGCTTATTGAGGTTTATGCTGCCATTCTGTCTCTGGAGCTGGCAGTGGTGATCTCTGGCCAGCATCTTTAGCATCTTTGTAACTAAGCTTGTATTTTGTACATACCATGCTATTACCTAGGTGGCTATGTTTTGCAAGACTGTTAGAACTGTTTACAAGATCTTTGCTCTTATAATTGCTCTCCTTAGCCAAAGTGTTCCAGGTTCTATCTCTTCCAGAGTCCAACACATCCTTTGATCTGTTTTCAGTACCATTCTTGTTTGTACCTTTTCTCCTATCCTCAGATAATCCTCATTTGCTCAGGATGGAAAGCATCATGCCCTAGATACACCTTAGTGGGGTGCATGTATCCAGTATTCATTGGTTTTTGATGTTACTTTGTAGATAGGCTGGCCTGAGCTCACTGTGTAGCCAGATTGCCCTCAAGCTCCCAGCAATGCTCTACCTCAGCTCTTGGAATTCTGGGCCTATAACCTTACCCCTGGCTCTGTGTTAGTGTTTTAAGGCTGCAAGATGGGTTCCTAGCCCTCACAGCCTTTCTTCCTCACCGTGGCTACATTCTACATAGTGCTCACCTTGGATCAGGAAGCCCTTTTTTTTTGTTAGTACAACGTGGTATAAATATTAAAAGCCGCTGTGCAGTTCTGCCTTGGCTTCTGACTTTGTCCCCCAGACCATGACTTTTGCTTTGTTTCTACTTCTACTGTCGCTTGTTGGCAGTACCTGAGTACAGTGCTTCAGTTCTGACTGGGACATAACTGTGCATCGAGATCTTTTGGCTGTGGTACGTGTTACAGCTATTCAGCTCTTAGCCTTAGTGCAGAGCACTGACTTAACCTAATCAGGATTTACTCCTGTTCTGTGGTTATGTAAACTCATTCCAGATTCATCCTCCCAGGGCTCCCTCTCTATCTTTAGGGAGCAGTGGGGTGAAGGAGGAAGAGTGACCTTGGTTGTGCCAGGATTAAGCCTGTGCGTCTGATAAATGATTATGGTGTAATTGTAATTTTTTTGTTTTGTTTTTGAAAACATGTTTCTCTTCAGAGTTTTGTGCGCTTGTTTATTGCTCGGGGCTTCTCTTACTTGCTGGGACCCGGTTTCTAATTGTGTGGGTTTCCATTGCCATTTGAGCTCCAGCTCCACTGTAGAAAGCATTGGAGAGCTAGATGCTTCTGAGCGGTGACGTCTGTGACTGCAGCAGAGACCGGAGGATTGTATTGTCACCTGAAATGATTGGAGGTGAAAATGACATGACCCTGTGTGTAGAATTTGGATCCCAAAGTTAAAAACAGATTGTAGCCATCGTTGTATATATCTCCAGACCCATAGTTCATTCATATGATAAGCGCATGGTGTCCCTTTGTGAGCCCTTTTGAAGGTTGATACAGTTCTGTTTAAGGATGCATTAGTGGATTTCATTATTCTGTTCTCATGGATTTTAATCACACTCACTCAGTTACTTCCTCATTAACCTCCCACTCCTGCTGTTCCCTTCTTGCCAACCAGTCCTGCTTCTACCTCTGTGGCCACCCTCGCCCTTCTTTCTGTCCGTATTTCCTACCTTTAATTAGGTTGCTTACAGGAGCATATGAAACTTAGCAGAGGCTGTACCACTGAAGACAGTGTCTCTGTCTCTTCTAGCAACTGTTAGATGTCTGACAAGCCCCTCCCCTCTCTGAAGCAAAATGTTGATAGGCCCAGTTTTGCAGAGGTAATTTACACCTGTTGTTAATTCTGTGCACACAGTGACCACATCATCCCTGGAACACAGTGCTTTACAACACTCTGTACTGACTCATGCATTGCTTCCTCCTTCTCTTCCATGATGTTCTGTTTTGAGTCTCAGAGGGGATGATATAAATGCTCTTGTCGGGCTGAGCACTCTTAGTGGTCCCTAGCTCTTGGCTGCCAACAGCAGCACTAATGTGTGGACATGGTCATACACGTGGCTGGCGGCAAACTGTGTCTGTATAGCACAACGAGGGCAGTAGCTTCTTCATCAGAGTCCAGAGCTCCTCACCTCTGGTCTTTGCACTAGGTTGATAGTGCCAGGCATGAGTTTCGTCCTATAGAGTGGGCTTCAATCCAACCAGACAGTGGTTGGTTATTCCCATAATAGTCCTACCACTGTTCGATCAGTGGGTACACTGACTGGCAGGCTGGTCATGTAGCAGTGCTAGGTAGGAACTCAACCACTGGGTTGTATTCCTTATCCCTCCTTAAATAGCTTCTAATCTGCTTTAGTGAGAAAAATAGGGAGTCCACGCAACATCCAAATTAGCATGGAAGAGGCTTTTAGAGAGAGGGACTAGGGATGTATCTCAGTGATAGAGAATTTACCTAGCATGTACAGGCATTTGGGTTTAATTCCCAATACCACAAAAACATAAACAAAAACAAGCACAACAAAAACCCCAATAGAAAACTGGTTATGTTGTTGACTGTTTATTACAAGGGCATAAAGTCTCATGTACGGGCATGTGTGTGTGTGTGTGTGTGTGTGTGTGTGCATGCTTGTGTGCACATGTGGGGAGGGGAGGGGAGGGAGAGGGGAGGTATTATACAAATGTCATTTCTTTTCAAAAATACCTATTTTATTTCACTTTCTTTCAACAATATCTAAGTTCAACATAATGACTTAATCTGATCTGAAAATAGTAGTGACTGTGAAAATTGCTGTCCGCTCAGCGTTAATAAAACTCGAGCTCTGCCTGCAGTCAGTGATGTCCAGGTAGACAGTGTGCACCTCAGTGTGCAGAACTGATGGTGAGCAGAACCCACTCCTTTGGTGATTTATGTTGGTCTGTATCCTTGCTATCACTGTGAGCATGGCACACACTAATCTGTGTACTTGTGCAATGTGAAATTCAATTAGGCATTTTCTACTTTATTCCATTAAAAAGAAAGTCTGTGATCTAGTACGATTCCATGGGCTGCTGACTATAGCTTAACAAAGACTGCCGTGGAGAAGCTTAGGGTGTGTATTTAAAGAGGGTGTGACAGTGTTAGCATGGGGTTTTCAAATTTAGCCAGAAATGCATGCCAGGGACAAACTGACAAGGAAGCCCCTCCCTGTGTGTGTGTGTTTTTTTTAACTGTCTGGGTTATAAAAACAATTTTGTGTCTTTCTGTAGCATGTTAGGAAGTCTCTGGGGGCCTTTTCATTTTTGTTGATGCTTAAGATGAGAGGTGGAAGAACATACCTTGTAATTGACGTTTGTTTTGTTTGTTTGTTTGTTTCTTTTAAAGCTGAGGAGGTATGTCTTTTTAGAATTATTTCTTAGTGACCCCAGCCTGGGGAAGTGGGTTGGGTTGTGAGATCATGTGGTTTCAACATGGATTTTCAGGATGGAGGAAGGAGGTAGGCAGGTTAGGCAGGTTGGGCAGGTGCCCTGGGCCCACGGCAGGCTGGGCAGTCATGGTAGCCAGGGCTAGTTTATTTTTCACTTTTTCTTTTTCTTTTTCTTTTTTTTTTTTTTTTTTTTTGAGTTACTGTCTCATTAGTGAGAGATTCCTCTGGGTTGCTTGCATCTTTTTAGTGATTAGTTTGATATTTTAATATGTGTGAAGTAAATAATATCTGAATCTGGCCTACAGCAGATACTTGAGTTTGACTGGCTTTACCCACCAGAATAAATTATAAACTTGTCTGTTTCCAGTACAGCTGCACACAATGTGCCTTGAATTCCTGGGCCATGCCACTTTGTTCACAATGAAACAGAACACAAACCTGCTCTAAGTGCCCAGGACAGTCAGCCTTGTCATAAATGTCTTTTTCTCCGCACATATTTTAATTGATCATTTGGGAAACTCACATAATGCACTCCAGCCACACTCACTTCACAGTCCTCCCAGGTGTGTCTCCTACCCTCATGATCCCACCCCACCTCTACCTGCCCCCCAGAAAAAAAAAACCCAAAACACACTCCAATTTGTGTTGTCCATAGACTCACTGGGACATGGTCAAACTCCCAGTAGCCAGCCCCTTAAAGACAACTGAGTCCTACCAACCTGAGCCCTTTGAGAAACCATCCATTGTCGAAAGCTACATACACTCCAGCATCCTTATCCAAAATCTAAAGAGGTCTCTCTAATAGCTTTCTACTAAGGTTGTTACTTTTGGGGGGGGTGAGGTGGGGTAGAGATAGGGGTTGTCACAGAAGCCTTCCATGTCTCTTTCTCAACTGTGAATCTGTAGTCATTGATACCACTGCAAAAGTACCTTCCTTGCCCTTCACAATCAATAGGAACAAGGATCATTGACTTTCACATGGTTTCTGGCAATAGCATGGACCAGTCATCCACATGGCCTCCTATGTCAGCACATGCCATGGACCTGTCACGGTCTCTGGTGGCAGTACAGATCATGGACATCAATATGGCCCTCTGCAGCAGCACACACCATAGACAACACCATCATGGCCTTTGGCTATAGCGGGAGTTTTTGCTACATGTCTTTGAGTTATGGGGAAGTTCATTTTTAACATGCCTTACTAGCTCAATGGCTAGGCTCTTCTAAGCCTCCTGTGGCTAGCATGTTCAAATCAAAGCATCAGAACCACTCTTCTACATTTGGCAGCAACATAGTCCATGAGCATCAACATGGCCACCGGTCATGGGTCATTGATAGCAACATGGTCCTCAGCAGCAGTCCTACCCATGGACATTAGCATGGCTTCAGGTGGTGAAATTAAATCACCACATGGCCTTCAGTGACATCACAGACAGCAGACCTTCTGCAAGAACAGAGACCACAGAAATCCACGTGGACTCCATTGGCAGAACAGACTGCTGACCTCAAATGTCTCTATCATTGCCTACCTTGCCTCTGCTGGGAGCATGAGACTAAAATGTTGACATGGATTCAAGCCCTGGTCATCCACATGAACCTTGGGCTTCAACACAGCCTGGGGCAGCAGCAGGGACCCCAGATACCAACATGGCCTCTGGGATCAGCATGAATCATGGAGATCTTTTGAGGAGGTCCACTCGAGAAAATGAACCATTGTTCATCTCAGACAGGCTGAGTCTGCACAAGCTCCAGGCTGCTGCACACTACTCTGCGCACCCTTCTGGACAATGGCATGGTCTCCATCAACTGCAGCCTTCTCACACACCTGTCACCTCTATCAGGTTTCAATTCTGTCTCTCCACAGTGCATGTATGGCTTCTGTCCTCTGTCTTCTCATTGTTTCTGCCACATATTTGGTGGTTCATTGTAGTGGCATCAGAAACTGCAGTGTGTCACACAATATTTTTTTTCCCAAACAGCTTTAGATACAAATACTCATTGCAATGAGGTGTTGGTCTGGTTCAGGGTTTCTGGTTTCTGACATATCATAAATACTGGACCATTGCTGAGACTTGTCTCAGATATGCTGCTGTTGCCCAGAGTCAAGGTGATCTTGCAAAGTTCCTTACAAGTACCAGGCTGTCACACACCTTTGCATCCTCAGTGTCTCTGGGCTCGACCTTTGTGCTTGTAGCCTGCAGGCAGTACCACTGCCCTGCGTTCTCCATCTCCCAGCCGGAGAAGCAGCTCAGGCTGCAGCACGCAGCAGGACCAGCTCCTCTACCGGCTCCAGCAGCTTGTTAGGTGGGATGGGTGCTGAGGTGGACCAAGTCAAAGCACTGGGTCTCGGCTGGAATGGCAACCATGTTGGTCAGCCCAAGTCTTCCAAAAGGCCTTGCGACCCATAGATGTCTTTCTGAAATATGCTACTGTCAATTTACTCCTGATGTTTATATCAGAAACTCTCTTTTAAGACATATGAGCAATGGTGAGGAACTTTTAAAGGATAATGTCGGGTAGTGGATTGAAGAGATATAAGAAAAATCAAACCCAGGTCTATATCCCTAGTCTCTGAAACCATAGATATGGCTGTCTTTTGCCTGTAAGCAGACGCATCTGCCTCTGGATACCAGCTTCCTGTGCTCGGATCCAAGTCAGTCCTGTCACTATCTGCCTAGAATCCACTAACCTGCCTGCAGTTTGAGGTGCTTGATTCCAAGCTTGTTTCTCTGCCTTCAGGTGGCAGTGCAGTTGGTGAGCGCTCTCACCTGTGCCTCTGATTTACCGTTGCAGTTGCTATAATTTGGTTTAGTTGATAGAGAGGACTCTGGAAACTCAGTGCAATGTTTACATTTACCAAGTAATATTTCAGAGGCTCAGATGAGAAGATGCATAAAGAGCAGTGTGGAGCTTCGTGCTCACCCAGTTGTGCCACCCTCTAGAGGCTGCATCATAGAAGCATGGTTCGGTAGGTCACTGCCTTTTGGGAAGTATCTTAAGTAACCTTTCAGCATCACCACTCCTATAAGACTTTGGCCAAACCCCTGCATTATTCTGTCTTGGTCCTTCCCTGACAGAGCTTTCTGTCCTGAAGCTACTGAGGGCTGTCCACTGTCTCTCAACAGTTTAATAAACAGTGACTGCATTAGAAAGTTGAAGGATTTTAGTAGTTGTATGCCAGGAAAATGGAAATTAAGACCAAACTACATTTCAGAATATCCCAGTTAGCACTTGCTTGGAATAGGTACCAAAGTAAGCAAACATAAAAAATTTAAAACTTTCCAGTAAATTTGCTGTTAAAAACTTATTTCTTGCTGAAGGCACTTAACTCTTAGAATATTGTCTTCACCTGTTGATCAGACTTCATTCTAGTGTTACCATTTATGAGTCTTTAATATTTCTATAAATATATTGCTTTTTAATAAAGTTACAAATCACCGTAAGGAAAACCTTATGGTCAAAGATGTATACATGGCAAAAGATGCTTTTATGTTATGTACAGTCTTTGGCTAGAGCCTATGAAGACATGGTTAAGTGGTTGTGATCTTTCTGATGAAGTGTCTGTGCTTGTTAAAATGATATTTTAGCTGAGGATGGTGGTATCCACTTTTAATCACTGTGCCAGAGGGATTGAGTTACAAAGGTCAAGGGTTCAAGGCCAGCCTAAGCTGTGTTTGAACTTAGGACCAGGTTGGCTTTGAATTTAGAGAACCACCTGTCTCTACCGCCCAAGTGCTGGCCATGTGCCACTATACCTGGCCACGTAATATAATTAACTTTTAGAGAAATATATATTGATAAGGATAGAAAGAAGTCTTGTTTCAGAAATCCTTTGATCTGTCATGTTTCTATCTCCCTTTTCTTGACAGCATCTGTATCTGTTTTTTTTTTAATTTTTTTTTATTTTTTGCTTGTATCTTATGCATCTTAAGCATGCTTTGATAAATTGCCAGTAGCTCTTGTTAGAGATGATTAATTTTTTTTTTTTTTTTGAGACAGTATCTCACTGTGTAGCTGTGACTGTACTGGAACTTGCTATGAAGGCCAGGCTGGTTTCAAACTCATGGAGATCTTTTGCTTCCCAGGTTTTGGTCTCCATGCCCTTAGGCTATGACTCATGGTGATTTCCAACATGGCTGGCTGTGTCTCCTAGTGCCCAGACCACATTCCAGACCTACTGAGTCAGACTCTCCCTGGTTTTGTTCTTTTGTATTTTGTAAAAACTGCAGATCGTGGTGGACAGTCCTAATTAGGCCTGTTGTGAACAGCTTTCAAAGTGAATTTAATGTTGTGCTGCATTTTATTTCCTACCCAGGTGAATTTGAGATTCATTATTTTGATGTTAAAATATGACCTTGACCTTTCCAGCAGTTTTTGCTGTGGTATGTAGTGTATCAGCAATAAAAGTATACAGAGCCCTTCTGCTGCCATATGTACTCATAGAGTATGCCTCCCAAGTAGAAGTTTTCTTAGCTAGGCTGTTGACACCTTATTTTTTCTTGTGTTCTTTGAATTCTATATTCTTTGTTAACAAGCAGGTGAACATTCTCCTTCCTACCATGTTTTATTAACATAGACCTTATAACAAGCTCTAGAGACTGGACGACAGGGTTGTATGGTAATTGAGGGATGCATGGGGCTGGAGAGATGGCTGACCAGTTCACAACCATCATGTCAGGTAGCTTAACACTGCCTGGAACTCGAGATTCAGGTGAGCTGCTGTTTCTGGCCTCTTTGGTAATCCTCAGAATTGTGTTACCCCAAACAAACATCCCTGCTGTGATTAAGAATGAAAAAAAACTTAAATGAATTTATTAAATCCTTTCTGCTTTGTTTTATTTTGGTATTTATAGATTTGTCAAAGCTAACATGTTCACTTCCTGGTGGAGTGATAGAAGAGTTACTCAGTTTAGCATTGTAGCTTGAGCTATGTAAATATTTCTTGAACAAATAAATGAAGACTGAAGGATAATGGGAACCAATGATGGAAGGACATGTCTCAGCGGGCTCATGGGGAGGGGAGCCAGGAGGGTAGTAGAGGCATAGAGGGTGGGGGGTGAGGGGGAGGTGGAGGAGTAGAGGCTGGCCATGACCCCGTGGAGAGAGGGGGAAGGGAAGGGGTAGGGGTGAGGGGACAGAGAGTAAGGGAGTAAGAGAGAGAGGAGGAGGTAAGCAGCCCCTTTTACAGTGGGCAGACCTACCTGGCTGTTGCCAGGTAACTGTGGAGGTGGAGTTTAGATAGAATACTAACAAAGACTCTTTCCATACTGTGGTAATCAAGTAGAATTTGGAATAGGAGGAGAGAATTCCAGGATCTGTGATGCTACAGGAGAGAACAGCACAGTTTCTTTTGTTTGTTTTCTTCACAGTAACAGGACAGTTCTGATGTCATCAGTGTCAAGAGTTCATATGACATGTGCTGACGGGATGCTTAGAAAGGAGGTCTTTAGTTCTTGTCCTGTCAAGTACATGGTTTGGATACTCTTAGGGGACCTTCGGTTTGTCAGGCTCACTGATGCTCACACAGAATGTCTGTACTCTGATGTAAGAGAGAGATTTACAGGGTTTGGTTTCGTGGGCACCATTCTCAGCACTGCCTTATGTTTTCAACTCCTGTTCCACCTAAGGCAAGTCTCTTTTTGCTTGTTTGTACATAATGTGGAGAGAGTGTGTGTGTGAGTGTGTGTGTCTTGTTATATCTCCCTGGCTGGGCTGGGACACACTTTTGGATCACCCTTTCCACTGACCCTGGAGTGTTGGGGATATAGAAGTATTTGACCATGTCCATAAACAGGATTTTAAAGTCTTAACTTAAGATGTTTTGTTGTCTTCATCTGTTAATTATTATTCTTGCAAGGTAGTAAATGCTCTAAAATTAGTGTGAAAGTCAGTACTGAGTTTCCCTCATATAAATGTTAATTACTGTGAGTAGCTTAATTGCTCCTCCTTTTCCTCCTCCTCCCCCTTCTTATTTGTGCTAAATTAAATTAGTTGGAATGACATGAAAACATGTTCTCAGCAGCTCACAGAAAACAACCACTGATGGCTATGTGGGCCTGCTGGTTACTTAAAAATAACAAGGTTAGTATTTTTTAGGTACATAATTCAGTAACCAGTGTTATTTGCAATCATGAGAAAACATTTTGTGGTCAGTGATCTCTCTGCCTTCTTGGTTCCTAGCAACTTCTTGTGTGTGCTGTCTATTGCTGAAACTTTATTTTTCAAAATGGAATCTTAAGATATGTAGGTTTTTATGCTTTGATTCTTTGGCTTTTGAGTTCATGTTCTTGTTCATTATTGCTGATTAAGATTTCATTATCCAGTTGCAGTTCATCCCTTTTGTAGTAATTTTATGTGTCAGGATTAGGATTTTTTTGCCTGCATGTGAGTATATGTACTACATGCATGGTTGGTACCTGCAGAGGCCAGAAGATAGCATTAGATCCGCTATATAGAACTGGTTTTATAGACAGTTGTCACCTGCTTTGTGGGTTCCGGGAACCAAACCTGGGCCCCCTAGAAAAGCAGTAAGTACATTCAACCATTGAGCCTTCACTGTGTTATCTTTTAAAAAATATATTAAAGTTAAAAAGACAAGCAAACAAGGTCAGTTGGAAGGAGGAACCTTGTACATACTGACTTTGGTGGTTTCCTGTGTCTGTTAATACTGTTTACTATGGCTCCAGAAGTACCTGCATCAGAATCCCCCACAGTGTAGATTCCAGGCCTGCCCTCAGACTTGGTTATGCTGTGTGATAGAGTCTAAGTCCTAAGAGTGTGTTGACTACAGTGGCTCCTCTCACCATCCCATTGGTTCTAATTATTGCATGTCTCCTGGTCCCCCTGCCTCAGCGCCAGCAACCTGCCACTTACTACTTATTCTGTCCCAGGGTTGGCTAGTCTAGAAATACTGCTCTGTTCCAGGCGAGCTATTTCCTAAGGCAAGCTCATTCCTTCCTTTTCACTTAAGAGTGTCCTTAAACACATTATTCACTGCCTCCTCAATCTCATTATTTCTCAGATAGAAAATAGGGTGAATAATTGTGCTGAATCACAGCTGCTGTGTAGATTGAATCAGTGAAACAATAGGGTAGTACAGTGCTAAAGGGCTCGCTTCCTCTTGCTTTCTCCATCTCTGTCCCCCTCTCTTTCCCCTTCTCCCTGCCGTGTGTGTGTGTGTGTGTGTGTGTGTGTGTGTGTGTGTGAGAGAGAGAGAGAGAGAGAGAGAGAGAGAGAGAGAGAGAGAGAGAGACGGAGAGAAAAGGAAGGGTCTCACTATGTAGCCCTGGTTAGCTTGGAATTTGCTAGGTAGATAAGGGTGGCCTTAAGATGGCAGAGCTCTACCTGCTTCTGCCTCCTGAGCTCCAGGATTAAAGGCAATCACCACCATGCCCAGCAAGTGTTTGCTTTTAAAATACCATTGTTATAAATAGTGTGTTTACTGCCAGCCTGAAGTTACACATTCCACATATTCAAACATGATTACTATTTACTAGTCCTAGTCTGGTGGGTGTTATATGCTTTCTTGGACTTTAGACCTTGAGACTTGGTCATTTCTTGGTTTCCTGAAATCTGTTTTGTATTAGTTCCTTTAGAAGAGGGTCTGTGGATGATAAATTTAGTTTTTTAATCTTTTTGAAAATACATTTTCATTATATATTTAAATGTTATTCAGATGTTCAGTAAGCATGCTAGGTAGGCAAATGCTTTCCCCGTGTCATCGTTTCTGTTACTACGTTGAAGACTTTGACATCGAAGCCTGTTTTGTGCTTTCTGAATCCGAGAAAGCATGTTCTTTACTTCTGAACACTTCTCAGCTGTCAGTACTTCTCATCGTGGCCTCTATTTTCTGTCTTCTAAAGCTTCCAGAAGGTCAGCAGAAGTTGGACCTCTCCTCCAGGTCTCAGTCTTTCCTGTTTCATTTAATTTGTTTGCAGGACACAGACTTCAGTATGTAGCTCAATTCAGCCTTGAATACATGGATGGATCTTTGTGCTTCCTTGGCCAACTGCTAGGATGACAGCTGTCCTCCCCAACCCCCATGCTGGCTTCAGTTCTTCTTTTGTATTTTTATTTTCTGATTCAGTGTTGCTCCTAGACAATGTCTTCAGATTCACTTTCTAATCGGGTTTGTTGTCAAGATAATTCGTATTTAACAGACCTTGTCCCTCAGCAATTCATTGCTTTATACTTTTATTTTTATGAAAATTACAGACCATCTTTATCTGTGGATTTTATAATTGCTGATTTAACCAATTTTGGATTGAAATTGTTGGAATAAGAGACAAACTGTATCTATTCTGAGCATTTGCTGACAGTGTGGCATAACTACTACTTGCATAGAATTTATATTTTATTAGACATATATTAGTTATTACGTGCAGCTAATATAGCATCTAACCTAAGAGAATTAGTCATCTGCAAAGTTTGATATCCATGGATTTTGGGGGAACCACTATACTTTTTTGTAGTCATGTTTTGTAATGCTGGTATCTGATACCTGATTTTGTCTGCTCACATTATTTATTTACTTTTTTTGCTCTTAAGTCTGGACTGCATATTTCTCCCATGTGGTGGTGTGTTTCTCCTAAGTGGCTTTGATTTTACTTGGTTCCTGGGATTGTCACCAACACTTAGCACCTTAAATTAATTTCTTGATTATAGGATTTCAAGACTGAGCAGTTAGCTGTAAATTTAAACAGTAACACTTTCCAAGGGAGGAAATTTGGGATTTACAGGGGAAGTTCCTCCTGATTCTTTTAAGTCAAAGAACTACAGATTGTATTCTGAAGATGTTTGTTGGCTGCTAGTGAGAGAGAGTTCATTCTGTGGTTCTTGAGCCACTCTTGGTTGACTTGAACTACATAGTGGCTGGAATCTCAGCCTGCTCACCCTTTCCCATTTGAGTGGAGGTGCTGCTTCCTTAGAAAAGGGATTCCTGGCCGGTCAGTGGTGGCGCACGCCTTTAATCCCAGCACTTGGGAGGCAGAGGCAGGCGGATTTCTGAGTTCGAGGCCAGCCTGGTCTACAGAATGAGTTCCAGGACAGCCAGGGCTATACAGAGAAACCCTGTCTCGAAAAACCAAAGAAAAAAGAAAAGGGATTCCTGTTGCTCACCGGCTCCAACTGGAATAATAATGCTTATTTGAAGGTCAGAGCTTATATTCTTTTCTTTGCTTAATGTTTTTGTTTTTTGTTTTTCTTTTTTATTGGATATTTTATTTATTTACATTTCAGATGTCATCCCCTTTCCCCATTTCCCCTCTCTAGAGCCCACCCATCCCACCCCCTCCTCCTTTTTGCTTTTATACCATTTTGATTACATGCACGTATTAAGGTCTGTTCTAGGTTGAGGGTCTAACAATACAATAGATGCAAATAGTCAAAGAGCAAGCAAGGCATTAAACCCAATTATGTGAACACTCCTGTGATCACTGTTTCTAAAGGCTTATCAGGATGACCAAAATATCTGAGCCTACTTTTTGTCCTGGCCCAAAGTAATTTTCATGTCTGAAGCCTACTTCTTTATTCTAGCCTAAAATTTAGATTCCTGCCTGAAATTACTTATTTGTTGTAGCCTAAGATTTAGATTCCTACCTGAAATTACTGCCTTGTTCTAGCCTAATGTCATATTCCTGCCTGAGGCCTACTTTCTTGTCCTTGGGCAATGTCATATTCCTGCCAAGCAGCCCATTTCCTTGTCCTTGGCCCATGTCAGATTCGTGCCAAGCAGCCCCAGAGGCTCTCCAACTCTCCCCCCTTTTTTTCATTAACAAGACTGAGCCTGTCTTAGGTCATTCTGACAAGAGTGCCTTCCTTATCCGTCATGGAATATGCATTATCCAAAGCAGTGCACTTCTGTCTTAGGCTCTGTGCACAATCTTGGCAGCCTGTTACTTTATCTTTGCTTAATGTTAATGCTAATAAAGTATAATCTTCAAACCTATATTTGATCTAAAACTTGAATTTATGTGAGGATCTGAAGGTGTAGCTCAGTTTCAAATGCTTACACAAAGGTAGAGGTTGCTTTTAAATGTCTTCTTTTATCATTGTCTACCTTATGAGTACTTTTTGTTTGGTTTGATGTTATGTGTTATTGTGTGTGTGTATGTGTGTGTACACAGGTGTGTAGTCATCTTTGAGAGCATTTGTGGAATCCAGAGGTGGTTGTTAGGATGTTCTGTTCAACTCTTTCTCTACTACATTAAAAAAAAAATCATTCTTTTATTGGAAGGGGAGGAGAATGTGTATATGTATTTTCATGCAGTGGTCACACGCTTTAAAGGACTTGGTTCTCTCCTGTGTGATTTAACTCAGGTCATCAGGCTCCTCAAGAAGTGCTTTTTTATCAACAGAGCCATCTTGCCGTTTCCACCTTACATTTTTGAAACAGGGTCTAATGGAATCTGAAGCTTTCTGTATCATTTGGCTTGCCAGCAAACTCTTGGGCTCCTGCTGGCTCTATCTCCCAGCACTCGAGTTCCATAGGCAGCATGTGTGTTTCTGCCTGTCTTTTGTCTGGCATCCAGGGATGCCAACTCAGACACTCATGCTTGTCTCCACCTTGTTTTTTTGAAACAAGCATTTCTCCCTGAATCTGAAGTTCCGTTATTTGCAAAGACCTGCTGGCCTGAGAGCTCCTGAGATATATCCCCTGTCTTTCTAGCACCAAGAGCGCAGGAGAGAACTGCTCTGCCTGACCCTTCCTACCAGTGCTGGAGAACCATACTCAGTTCCTCATGCTTGTTGATTGAGTCACCCTAGCCTTCTCCTTGAATTTCTTTCCTTCTGTATAAACTAATGAGTTATTCTTGTTGACATACATGGGAAATTGCAAAAGTGTGGAAGGAGTGTAGGTGCAGGGCTGATATGCCCTAGCGTGGGCGGGCGTGAGTTCTGTCGTGCGGAGTTGTGGTTCCCGCGTGTTTGCCGTGGATCAGAGAGGCAAAGCGCTTGGGAATTTGACTGAGTTCACGCCGCACGGCACCGCGTGGGCGCTGTGTGACCCAGCTCAGCGTGGGGACAGCTCAGTCTGTAGTTCCTCGGGGTAGAGGTGCTGGCAGGGCTCTTGAGTGGACCCGGAGACTGGTGGTCTCCACTCTTTGGGCTCCCTGGGGCCCGTGGAAGAACAGAGACTAGGGGCATGCGAGCTGGCCTGCAGCTGAGAGGAACAAGGTGGGGAGAAAGCCCTGACGGTGCCCCATGGGAGACCCGGCCAGCTTGCTTAAATGGGCAGTCCCCGGAACGCAGGGAAGTCCTTGATAGGAGATTAGGCAGCTGCGGAGGCAGCGGAAACATTAAAGAAGGCTCATTAAAGGCCTTCTCCACGGTTCCCAACAGCACCCCCAAAAGATACGAGTAAGTCCATGGTTTTACAAGATTTATTGGCATGGCGGGAAGTAGATGGATCTGCGCCCCCCCTCCCCCCAACTCAGGGCAGACCTAAGTTAAATAGGGAGGGGGGAGGGAGGAGGGTCTAAGAAGGAATGCTTACTTGGGTATGCCTTCTGGCCTTTAGGTATCTCATTAATATGGAAATCTCTTGAGGCTTAAGCTTGTAGTCACGCCCTCTTCCTGAGGAGGGGCACAAACCTCTTTGGGAGGGGCATCATTGCCCTATGTGACTGAAAGGCACAGGTCAATGGAGGTCTTTGCCTGCCTGTCCGGAGTCTGGAATCTGGGGGCATGTCAAAATGTATTCTGTCCCTTGCAGGATCTCCGGCCGTTTCTAGCCAGTACTCCACCAGAAACCAAGCTATCCTTTCACGGTCCCACATATAGGAAATTCTTGAGATGTTAACTCTTTGTTGGCAAGATCCAGTGCTGTTGCTGCTTGTCCTCCATCCATGTGTTATCTGTGTGCCACTCTGTCACACACTTACGTAAGCAAGGAATATGCAGTGTTTGGTGCTGTTCCTACTTATTTATTAATAATAGGTGTGCAGGTACCTCGTTACTCTTGTATTGGCTGCATTACGAGGATTTTCATTGAGTTCTCCACATCTAAAACAATGCAGGCCATTGGCTTTTTTTCAGGATACTCAATTTTGCCATCAACTGCCAACGTTGTTTTCATCAAATCCAAAGACATTCCGTAGAGTTGGATAAATCACGTTTCCCCACTGTCTCAGCCTTTAGCAGTGACTGATATACCTCTGTCTCTGTGGATTTATTTATTCTAAGCATTTTGTATAAGAGTGAAGTTATATAACTTTGTGAGAAATCTGAGATTTCCCCCTCCCCCTAGGAAAGACACTCCATATTGACATATAACACCCTCTATGCTGTTCATTTTTTAGGGTAACACTCTTTGAGGGGTTTGTGTGCCGTTCATGTAATATGTTACGTATTGTAGCATCTGTCAGCACCTCTTATTGTCAAGTCTATTTAATATGCTCCATCATTGTATTTAGTGTGGCTGCTTGTCATGGTCCTTGCCATTCGGGTTGTTTGCTCTCTGGCCATGATGATTGGGCCAGGCTTGTAGTGCAGTGGTAGAGAATGCAAGTGCTTTTCCTGTGTGAGGCCATAGGTCTCATCCTCAGCACCAAAATGGGATGGGTTATTCCTGTGAGCAGTCATGTGCAGCTTTTATGTGGACATGAACTTTTCCTTTTGGAGGTCGTTGGACCAGTTGCAGTTCCCGAGGCATATGAGAACAGTCTTTTGGGAAACTGCTAGACAGTTCCTGGTTATGCATGTACTCCACAACACGTTTCCTATCCTTATTATTATTGCTGTTCTTGTGAGTCTGGAGTGCTTTCTTTATTGTGGCTTAATTTTTACTCTTATCACTACTAATGGTGGAAACCATTTTCCCTAGGAGTTTCATAGTTAAGCTAACAGCTTTAGGGTTTTGTTCTGAGTTAGTATTTGTGTCTAATGAAAGATAGGAATCCAGCTTTATTATTCTTTTATGTATATGTTCAATTGTCCTATGTTCATTTGTTGAACAGACTGTTGTTCTTTTCCTATATGAATGATCTTGGCACCCTTGTTAAAAATCAGCTTCTAGTAAGATTTTACTTCTGAGTTTCCAGTTAGACAGCACCACTCCATATATTCATTCCTGCAGTGACAAGTGTGTACTGATCCTTGTTGCTTTGCTGTAAGCATTGAAATTGGAAATTATGGGTGGTCAGGCTTTTGCTTTTCCAGCTTTTGTGGGGATGTGTGCTTCCACATGAAGCCTAGCACAGAGCCTCGACTTCTGCAAAGAAGGCAGCTGGGATTTTCATAGAGATTACATTGAATTTATAGATTAGTTGGGTCATGCTGTCTGCTTAACAATATTAGTTCTCCAAACAGAAATGAGGTAGCCTTCTGTTTATTTAGGTCTTCTGTAATTTTTTCCAGCAATGTTTTCATAGTATGCTTTTAACTTTTAAGATTATTTCTAAGTATTTTTGTTTTAATGTTACTGTAAATGAAATTTTTATCTTAATATTATTATTTGCCCAAATCTTTGTTTGCTTGTGTGTTTGTTTGTTTGTTTGTTTGTTTTGAGACAGGGTTTCTATGTGTAGTCCTGGCTGCCCTGGAACTCACCATGTAGATCGAGCTGACCTCGAACTCAGATCTGCTTGTGGATGCTGGGATTAAAGGCATGCCTCACCGTCACCTGGTTCTTTCTTTTCCTCTTCCTCGTCTTCTCCCTCCCTCCTCCTTTCTTTTCTTGAGGCAGTGCTTCATTATTTCTTGTTTTCCCTCCACCTTACAGCAGTCCTCCTACCTTAGCCTCTCCATTACTGTTATGATATGATCCACCATGCCTGGCTCCTTTGCTGAATTCCTTTAGTCAGTTGTTTGTGTGGCTCCACAGTGTTGTATCATAATGCTGCGGTTCTTCTGTTGATTGGCATTGTAATGCTACAGTATTACTGCTTATCACTAGGATACGTTTCAGTAAGGAGACATGCTGAGACAAAAGGTATTTAGTACTGGAATTGTCTATCCTGGTTGTCCTGTAATTTACCATTTTACTGTCGATTTTAAGACTTCAAGTTATTTAAAAGAAACCGTAAAGTGTTACAACTCTCTATAGCTTAATCATATTATTGAATATATCAAGAGATCCCAGAATTTGGTAATAGGAATGTTCCATTCTGCCCATATTATACTGCCACCAGGGAGTGTGTGACTCTTGAGGACCTGAGATGATGGAGTGACCACTGAACTCCATCCTTAATTTAGTCAATTAACATGTTTGCTGGCTACACATTATCTACCACATTCTAGGATTTCATTTATTTCCTGTGTGCATTTTGAATTATCTCAGAGAAAATAAGCTATATTTTAAATTTATTGAAGTAATTTTACTAGAGATTATAGTTGTCTTTAAGTTTAAGGCTTATGAAAATTTGCAGAAGCTCTTGTTTTTTTTTTGTTTTCCTTTCCATTTTTTAAATTGAATATTATATTTACATTTCAGATGTTATCCTCTTACCCCATACTCCCCCAGGAACTCCCATCCCATCCCCCCTCCTCCTGCTTCTGTGAGGATGTGCCCATACCTACTCCCCCCTACTCCTACCTCCCCACCCTCGAATTCCCCCAAACTCGGTGTCCAGCCTTCATGGGACCAAGGACTTCCTCTCCCACCTATACCTAACAAGGCCATCCTCCCCTACATATACAGCTGGAACCATGGGTCCCCTTCCTATGTGCTCCCAGGCTGGTGGTTTAGACCCTGGAGAGCTCTGGTTGGTTGGTATTGTTGCTCTCCTCATGGGGCCACAAACCCTTTCAGCTCCTTCAGTCTTCTCTCTAACTCTTCCATTGGGAACTCCATGATCAGTTCAATGGTTAGCTGTGAGCATCTACCTCTGAATATGTCAGACTCTGGCAGACCTCTAAGGAGACAGCTATATCAGGCTCTTGTTAACATGTACTTCCTGACATCCACATCAGCATCTACCTTTGGTGACTGCTGATGGGATGGATACCCAGGTGGAATGGTCTTCAGTTTCTGTCCCACACTTTGTCTCCATATTTGCTCCCTTGAGAATTTTGTTATTCCTTCTAAGAAGGACCGAAGCACCCACACTTGATCTTCCTTCTTCATGAGCTTCATGTGGTCTGTGAATTGAATCTTGGCTATTTCAAGCTTTTGGGCTAATATCCACTTAGCAGCAGTGAGTGAATACTATGTGTGTTCTTTTGTGATGTGTGTTCTTCTGGCTATTATAAATAGGGCTGCTATGAACATAGTGGAGCATATGTCCTTATTATATGTTGGAGAATCTTTTGGGTATATGACCAGGAGTGGTAATAGCTGGGTCCTCAGGTAATGCTATGTCTAATTTTTTGAGGAACCGCCAGACTGCTTTCCATAGTGGTTGTACCAGCTTGCAATCCTACCAACAATGGAGGAGTGTTCCTCTTTCTCCACATCCTCACCAGCATCTACTATCACCTGAGTTTTTGATCTTAGCCATTCTGACTGGTGTGAGGTGGAATCTCAGGGTTGTTTTGATTTGCATTTTCCTGATGACTAAGTGTAATGGCCTGTTCTGCTGCTCTGGTCCACAGGTCAGGGTCTAGCAAGAGAGAGAGTGGGGATGGAGGAAGGGCGAGAGACTGAAAAATGGAGACAAGACAGAATCTGATCAAGTCTTTCTCATTGAAAGGAAATCCTGGGTATTGATACCCTTTACCATGTGCCTTGCCCTCGTGGACAAGCACAGCTGAAGACACTACATCATGCACCTAGCAGAGTGGAGACCACGTGCACCTAGCTGCTGGTGGCACTAAACAGCAAAACAAGATGTTTATCAGAGTGTGCTCAGCTATTGTAGGCTGTTGAAAACAAGTCTCTTGTCAGGGTATATGGCTTGAGATGGCTGTAAAGATGATAGCCACTTTTGGCTAAGAGTCGGCTCCCAACAACTAAGGATGTTGAACATTTCTTTAGATGCTTCTCGGCCATTCAAGCTTCTTCAGTTGAGGATTCTTTGTTTAGCTCTGTACCCCATTTTTTAATAGGGTTATTTGGTTGTCTAGAGTCTAATTTCTTGAGTTCTTTGTATATATTGGATATATTAGCCCTCTTTCGGATGTAGGATTGGTAAAGATCTTTTCCCAATTTGTTGGCTGCCGTTTTGTCCTATTGACAGTGTCCTTTGCCTTCCAGAAGCTTTGCAATTTTTATGAAGTCCCTTTTGTCAATTCTTGATCTTAGAGCATAAGCCATTGGTGTTCTATTCAGGAAGTATTCCCCTGTGCCCAAGTATTCGAGGGTCTTCCTCACCTTCTCTTCTATTAGTTTCAGTGTATCTGGTTTTATGTGGAGGTCCTTTATCCTCTTGGACTTGACCTTGTACACGGGGATAAGAATGGATCAATTTGCATTCTTCTACATGCTGACCTCCAGTTGAACCAGCACCTTTCTTTGAAAATGCTGTCCTTTTTCCACTGGACAGTTTTAGCTTCTTTGTCAGAGATCAAGTGACCATAGGTGTGTGGGTTCATTTCTAGATCTTCAGTTCTATTCCATTGATCTTCCTGCCTGTCTCTGTACCAATACCATGCAGTTTTTAATCACTGTTGCTCTGTAGTACAGTTTGAGGTCAGGGATGGTGATTTCCCGAGAAGTTGTTTTATTGTTGAGAATAGTTCTCGCTATCCTGGGTTTTTTGTTAATCCAAATAATTTGCGAATTGCTCTTTCTATCTCTGTAAAGAATTGAGTGAGAATTTTGATGGGGATTGCATTGAATCTGTAGATTGCGTTTGCCAAGATGGCCATTTTTACTAAATTAATCCTGCCAATCCATGAGCATCGGAGATCTTTCCATCTTCTGAAATCTTCTTTGATTTCTTTCTTCTGGGACTTGAAGTTCTTGTCATACAGATCTTTCACTTGCTTGGTTAGATTCACACCAAGGTATTTTATATTATTTGTGACTATTGTGAAGGGTGTCATTTCCCTAATTTCTTTCTCAGCCTGTTTATCCTTCGAGTAGAGGAAAGGTACTGATTTGTTTGAGTTGATTTTATATCTAGCCACTTTGCTGAAGTTGTTTATCAGGTTTAAGAGTTCTCTGGTAGAAGTTTCAGGGTCACTTAAGTATACTACCATATCATCTACAAATAGTGAAATTTTGACTTCTTCCTTTCCTATTTGTATCCCTTTGACTTCTTTTTATTGTCTAATTGCTCTGGCTAGGACTTGCAGTACTATATTGAATAGGTAGGGTCAGAGTGGGCCGCCTTGTCTAGTCCCTGATTTTAGTGGAATTGCTTCAAGTTTCTCTCCATTTAGTTTGATGGTGGCTACTGGCTTGCTGTATATTGCTTTTACTATGTTTAGGTATGGGCCTTGAATTCCTGATCTTTCCAAGACTTTTGCCATGAAGGGATGTTGAATTTTGTCAAATGCTTTCTCAGCATCTAGTGAGATGATCATGTGTTTTTTTCCTTTGAGTTTGTTTATATAGTGGATTACATTGATGGATTTCCGAATATTGAACCATCCCTGCATTCCTGGGATAAAGCCTACTTGATTATGATAGATGATTGTTTTGATGTGTTCTTGGATGAAAGGGATTATTTCATCTTTTGTATGTGCTAAGGCCTGTTTTGTGACCAATTATATGGTCTGTTTTCGAGAAGGTACCATGAGGTGCTGAGAAAAAGGTATATTGTTTTGTTTTAGGATGGAGTGTTCTGAAGACATCTGTTAAATCCATTTGGTTCATAACTTCTGTTAATTTCATTGTGTCTCTGTTTAGTTTCTGTTTCCATGATCTGTCCATTGCTGAGAGTATGGTGTTGAAGTCTCCCACTATTATGGTGTGAGATGCAATGTGTGTTTTGAGCTTTAGTAAAGTTTCTTTTCTGTATGTGGATGCCCTTTAATTTGGTGCATAGGTGTTCAGAATTGAGAGTTCATCTTGGTAGATTTTTTTCCTTTGATGAGTATGAAGTGTCCTTCCTTATCTTCTTTGATTACTTTTGGTTGAAAGTTGATTTTATTCGATATTAGAATGGCTACTCCAGCTTGTTTCTTGGAACCATTGGCTTGAAAAATTGTTTTCCATCCTTTTACTCTGAGGTAGTGTCTGTCTTTGTCACTGAGGTGCATTTCCTGTATGCAGAAAAATTCTGAGTCCTGTTTATGTATCCATACATATGTTTATATATGTATGCTAGACTACGTCTTTTTATTGGAGAATTGAGTCCATTGATATTAAGAGATATTAAGGAAAAATGATTGTTGCTTCCTGTTATTTTCGTTAGTAGAGGTAGAATTATCTTTGTGTAACCATCTTCTTTTTGTGGTTGTTGGAAGATTACTTCCTTGCTCTTTCTAGGTTGTAGTTTCCCTCCTTGTGTTGGAGTTTTCCATTAATTATCCTTTGAAGTGCTGGATTTGTGGGAAGATATTGTGTAAATTTGGTTTTGTCATGGAATATCTCGGTTTCTTCATCAATAGTGATTGAGAGTTTTGCTGCTTGTAGTAGCCTGGGCTGGCATTTGTGTTCTCTTAGTTTCTGTATGACATCAGTCCAGGATCTTCTGGCTTTTATAGTCTCTGGTGAGAAGTTTCGTGTAATTCTGATACGTCTGCCTTTATATGTAACTTTACCTTTTCCCCTTACTGCTTTTAGTATTTTTCCTTTGTTTTGTACATTTGATGTTTTGATTATTATGTGACGGGAGGAATTTTCTGGTCTAGTCTATTTGGAATTCTGTAGGCTCCTTGTATGTTTATGGACATCTTGTTCTTTAGGTTAGGGAAGTTTTCTTCTATAATTTTGTTGAAGATATTTACTGGCCCTTTAAGTTGGGAATCTTCACTCTCATCTATACCTATTATCCTTAGGTTTGGTTTTCTCATTGTGTTCTGGGTTTCCTGGATGTTTTGGGCCATGAGCTTTTTGCGTTTTGCATTTTTTTTGATAGTTGTATCAATGTTTTCCATGGTATCTTCTGCACATGAGATTCTCTCTTCTATCTCTTGTATTTTGTTGGTATTGTTTGTATCTATGACTCCTGATCTCTTTCCTAGGTTTTCCATCTCCAGGGTAGTCTCCCTTTGAGATTTCTTTATTGTTTCTACTTCCATTTTTATGTCCTGGATGGTTTTGTTTAATTTCTTCACCTGTTTGTTTGTGTTGCCTTGCAATTCTTTAAGGGATTTTTGTGTTTCCTCTTTAAGGGCTTCTACCTGTCTAACTGTGTTCTCCTGTACTTCTTTAAGCGAGTTACTAATGTCCTCCTTAAAGTCCTCTATCATCATCATGAGAAGTGATTTTAATTCTGAATCCTGCTTTTCTGGTGTGATAGGGTGTTCAGGACTTGCTATGGTTGGAGAACTGTGTTCTGATGATGCCAAGTAACTTTGGTTCCTGTTGCTTGTGTTCTTGTGCTTGCCTTTTGCTAACTGGTTAATTCTAGTGCTACCTGCACTCACTGTCTCTGATTGGAGCCTGTCTTTCCAGTTATCTTGGTTGTATCAGAACTCCTCAGGGTCCAGACGTCTCTGTGATCCTGTGGTCCTGAGCTCCTGAGCTCCTGCTGCTCTGAGTGCAGTGGCTCCTCTAGGATGTCTCACGATACGATGTCTTCACAACAGCAGACCAGCTAGGTGTCTGCCCCAGCCCAGAAGCTCCGTTAAAGTGGCAAATGTTACATTATTTCCTAAGCAGCATGAAGTAGTCATTTGCAGTTACAGCAGGTTCTTTCTCCCATAACACAAATCCTCCATCCCTTTGGTTTTTTGAGTTTCTCATTAAAGCCCTTGCTGTCCTGGAACTTGTTCTGTAGACTAGACTGGCCTTGAACATAGAGGTACTCCTGCCACTACCTTCTGAGTGCTGGGATTAAAGGCTTGAGCCACCATTGCCTAGAAATTATTTTATCTCTATGGATGTTCTGCTCCCCCCCTCTTTCTCTCTCTGTGTGGGTGTGTGTATGTGTGTGTGCACATGCGCACAAGCTGTGTGCAGTGTCCTTGGAGGCCAGAAGAGGCTGTTATATCCCTTACCTGTTCTGAGCTACTGTGTAGGCTCTGGGACTTGAGCCATGGTCCTCTTAAAGAACAGCCCATGTTCTAGGTTGAATTGTTTCTCTAGCTCCTAAACAACTGCCTTTTGGGGCTAAAATCTAGATGAGCTGGGAAGCAAGTCTGATTTCCTGACATCTTCATTGTCTACCTGCTAGGAAACAATGTTCTTAGGCAGTAGAGAGGCTAATATTTTCTAAATTTGAAACCAGTTGTTGTTTTCCTGTTCAGACTTAAACCTGCCAGTGTCTGAAAGACAACTAACTTGTTTCTGTCTACCCAGCTGAGGCCCTGTTGCACTTTGATTTATTTTAAATGGACCTCAGTCTTCTTATTTGTACATGTGCTGCTGTGGTACATTTTGAGGAACTTCACTGACTTAGTTTTATATACTGGAGAGGAAGGTCCAGTTGTCTGTGTTGTTGGATTACCATGAAGGTGTCAGTTGAGTCTGCAGTTCTCAAGTGCCTCAGGACTTCCTGCAACTTCAGAGTTGGAGAGATTATTTCTTTAATTTGTGCAATGGAGGTCCTTGTTGTTCTGCTGTCACTCACAAACACTGCGGCAGTTACTTACCTGTTTTGTGGCCCTAGTGGCACTTCACAGATGGCCATTTGATTTCTTCCAGGCCAGCTTGACTGTGTCTCTACTCTCCTGTGACCAAATAAAGAAAACACTGGTTGTTTAGTTCTGAGTTGTTCAGTCAAGTCACGTTTCCTTGTCCATAGAGCTTTGTCACATCATAGTCACAACTCTACTCACTCCCAGAGGAGCAAGGTCTCACAAGCTGAGAGCCACCGGGGCTCATGTCACCTTCCTGCTTGCCACAACAGTTCACATATATGATGATTTATAAGAAAGTTAGAAGTTACATTTTCACTGGAGAGGAATAAATGAAATTATTCTTTTTCTTGCCTAGCTTGTTGCTTTACCTAGTATTAACATTTTAAAGAAGCTATTTTGGAACAAATATATGTATTATTTACTGATTCTATCTCTAAATAGAATTTAACTGGATATTTTCTAACCTAATATTACCATTAGCTTAAAATTGCCACCTAATATATACAGCAATTTTATTTTGTTCGTTTATTTTGAATATCTATTTCAAGGTAAAATCATAGACCCTATAGTCTTAGTGACTGGTGTCTTTTGCTAACTGTTGTGCAGTAAATGGCCATGTTTCCTACTATTTGGAATAATATTTCATTGTAAGTCTATACGACATGTTATCTGTTTGACCGTCGTAGACATTTGGATTCCTCTACATGTTGTTTACTGTGATAGTAGTACCACTGGGAACACTCTGGACACGATTCTACGTGGAGATACTTCATTTCTGTGTATACCTAGGAGCAGACTTGTTGAATCATATGTTAATGATCTCTAACCTTTTAAAAAATTACATTGATCGATTGATTGATTGACATATTGATTGCCAGTGGTGCTGTTGTGTATGTGGAGGGTAAGAGGACTCCTGGAGGAGTTCTCTCCTTCCATTGTAAGGGGTCTCCGGGTCAAGCCCAGGTCGTCGGGTTGGTAGGCCCTCATGCAGCCTCCTCATCCACTCAGCCTCCTCATCCGTTCCATTTACTCTGTAGACAATTAATTTTTAAACATTTTGTCTATTATTTTTATATGTGCAGGTGTTGGCCTGTTTGTATGTTTGCACACCAGTGTTCAGTGCCCATAGAAGCCAGAACGAGCCATTAGATCCTCTGGGGCTGAAATTGCAAACAGTCATGAGCTGCCATCTGGGTGCTGGGAATTGAACCTGGGTTCTCTGAAAGAGCAGCCAGTTCTCTCAACTGAGGAGCCACCTCTCCAAGTCCCTTCCTTTTAATTTTAAAGGAGTTTCCAGAATGTTGTATAAAATAGCTGTGCTATATTTTGACCAGCAGTATGTGAGGGGCCCATGTTTCCCTCCTCCCTAACATTTGTTAATGTTGGCTATTTAATTATAGCTGCCTTGGTGTGGGAGGCAACTCATTGCAATTTTGATTTCCCTTTCCTGAATGCCTGCTCTATTTTCATTTTTGTTGCTATGATAAAAATCCCTGACATAAAGCAACTTAGGGAAAAGGGGTTTATTTTACATCATAATTCCAAGTTATGGTCCGTCATTGCAGGGAAGCGATGGCAGAAACTTGAAGCAGCTGATCATATCACATACACAGTCAGCATCGGAGAGAGATAAAAGGCATGCACGCCTGTTAATGTTCAGTTCTCTCTGTTTACTTACCTAGGGGATGGTGCCACCTATTCTTCAGAGTTAACAAAATCAAGACACTCCCTTCCCTGAGTGCCCACAGTCCAGCTTGACGTAGACAGTTCCTTGTTGAGACACTCTTTCCATTTGATCCTCGATTATGTCACGTTAATTAAAACAGCCAAAATGACATCACTGACAATCTTTTTGTGTTTTGGTTATTTTTATATATTATTTAGAAATATCCATCCTAATCCTCTACTCTTGGTATTTGTGATTGAATTTAGAGCTTTGTTAATGATGAACAAGTGTCTTACATTGAACTACATTTTAGTTTCTTTATCCATTTTTATATTAGTGTGTCTTTTCAATGTTGAGTATAAGAGTTCTTTATATATATATTCCAGGATGCAGCAACTTCCTTTTGTCTGTTTTTAATTATATAATTTTGAAATTTTTTTTTCTGTTGAATAAACTCTTTGCTTTCTTGATGGCGTTTTAAAAATTTATTAATTCATTCATTCATTTATTTATTTATTTATTTATTTATTTATTTATTTTTGAGGTAAGATTTCTCTGTGTAGCTTTGGCTGTCCTGGAACTTGCACTGTAGACCAGGCTGGTCTTGAACTCAAGAGATCCACTTGCCTGTGCTGGGATTTAAGGTGTGCACCACCCCCACTCGGCTTTTGTTGTTGTGTTGGTGGTGGTGGTGATTGTTTGCTTGTTTTTTGCGGGGTGGGATGAAAGCTTTTCTTTTGAAAGCCAAGCATGATGGTGGGTGCTTAAAATCCTAGCAGTGTTGAGGAGTAGACAGGAGGCTCTCTGGGACTCACTGGCTTGCCAGCCTAGCCAAGTCTGCTAGCCACAGGTCCCAGTGAGAACTATGTCTCAAAAGGTAGGACAGTATGAGTGTGTGTGTATATATGAGTGTGTGTGTGTGTGTACACGTATATACACATACGGGGCAGGGGGAAAGACAGAGATAGAGAGACAGTAAGTTAGTTTTAAAAGTTTGTTACATTTATTTACCAGAGGTGGGAGGACATGCCACTGTATATTTGAGGTCAGAGGACAACTTGAGAATGCCCATTCTCTTCTTCCATCATACGGGTTCCTGGATTTGAACTCAGGTCATTAGTTACCTTTACCCTCTGAGCCATTTTATCTGTTTAAAAGACTTTCATTATAATGAAGTGTGCTTTATCTTTTTTCTTGTATTGATTACTTTTGGTATTGTGTATAAGAAGCAATGTCTCACTCAGGATCATGATGATCACCCCGCGTTTCTTTCCTGACAGTTTGATGGTTCTAGATCTTTCATTTAAGTCTTTGATCCATGTTAGAATAATACTATATGTGTGTGTCAGACAATGAGCTTTCTTCTAAAAGAAAGAACTTATTTGTATTTATATCTATACATCTGTATGATTGTATGCCATGTGCCTGGGTGCTGGCAGCGGTTAGAAGAGGCTGTTAGAGCCCCTGGAGCTGAGTTAAACATAGTTGTGAGCAGGCCAACATAGACACTGGGAGTTGAGCTCTGGTCCTCTGGAGGAGCAGCAGCAAGCAGTAGCCACACGTGAGTGTCTCAGCACTCTGCCCCAGTGCACTGTTTGTTCAGAGGATTTCTGTCTTAAACCCTTTGTCTTGATACTCTTTTTTTTTTGGCTTTTGGTTTAGTGTCTCAGCACTCTGCCCCAGTGCACTGTTTGTTCAGAGGATTTCTGTCTTAAACCCTTTGTCCTGATACTCTTTTTTTTTGGCTTTTGGTTTTTGGTTTTTCGAGACAGGGTCTCTCTGTATAGCCCTGGCTGTCCTGGAACTCATTCTGTAGACCAGGCTGGCCTCGAACTCCCAAGTGCTGGGAGTAAAGGCGTGCGCCACCACCGCCCAGCTTGCCCTGATACTCTTACTGAAAATATTGATAGTTCCTCCCCATTCTGTTTTTTATGTGTTTCTAATATTTCTTCTATAGAATGGATTTTAAAAAAATTTTTTTTATTTTTTATTTTTTTGGTTCTTTGAGACAGAGTCTCTCTCCACAAAGCCCTGGATGTCCTGGAACTCATCTGTGTAGTCCTGGCTGGCCGCAAACCTGCCTCTGCCTCTGCATCTCCTTCAAGTTCTGTGCTTAAAGGCATGTACCCTGGAATATCTTCTTGATGGTATTCATCAGCTTAGATGGAAATATTCTTCTGACTATTCTGCTGGTGCCCTTCACAAGCCTGTACTTCTGAGATAAACTGTCTCTCCTTGATCTTTCAGCGTACTTTCCAGTAATCTTGGAAACTTTTTAAAAGAAGACTGCCCCAGCTGGTCTGTGATATATGCTGTAATTCTAGCATTTGAGAGATGGATACATGGAGATCAGTAGTTCAAACCCTGTTTCTGATTCATAGCATGTTTGAAGCCAGTCTTTTCTACAATAAGCAGGTTTCAAAGTGTAGTAAACAAATTCCTTAGATGGGTTCTGCCCTCTCGGGCTGTTTGTCTGGGAAAATGTATGACGCTCCACTTTCTGACCCACCTGTCACTTTTCACTTGGGCAGGGGAACGGGCAGGGGACATGGAGAATCTGTGACATGTCCCTGCTTCCCTCGTTCCTGGGCATTTTATTCTTCTGAGCAGTCTCTAAAGCATCCAGGAAAATGTTGCTCTCCTCCAGGTCCTTACTGGAATTTGGGCCTTGTTGTGGCAGTGAGGCCTGTGTTGATTATCCCTTTCAGCATTCCACTATGATCCTAATGTCTGTTACCCCTGGATGACAGCTGAAACTCTCACTGGTCCCGCACTTTAGTAAGAGGAAGGAAGTGCAAGCTATGATTTACTTAAGTTTAGTTGTTTAGTTGTCCTGCTAATGGCACCGTTACTTGGTTGTGTTTGCCCTCTTCTTTCCATGTTATCTGCAGCTCTACTCCTTTCTAATAACGTTGGAATTTTTCCTCATTTCCACTCTTCCTACCTTCCTTTATTACTTGTGTCAGTTTGTTTCCGTGTTAAGTGACATTCACTAGCTGTAGTAAACTCATGCTAAGAACAATGTTTTAATGGCTGGTGGGGCTCTCAGATTCAGCCAAGAGGTTGTATTTCCCCTTCAAAATGAATGAATGAATGAATGAATGAATGAATGAATGAATGAATGAATGAGTACTTGGGGCAGTTTCTCTGGCCCTGGTTTTACATACCATCTCAGGACAAGCTAACATTTTTCCTGTTATAGCTGACCTTGTTATAACTTACAAAGTTGTGTGTTCTGGAGTAGAGTACTCTTTCATTACAATAAAATTATATAGCATTGTCAAGCCTTAAAAAATTTTGAACTCCTGAATGAGTAGATGGTTGTAAAACATACTCCTTCATTAATGAACAGAAAGGCTGCCACCCTTCCTGCCTGTGTGATAAGCATTGTTTGAATTTAACTAAAACAAGTGATGTGACTTTAACTAGCATATCTTAATGTCAAACAAGTTCTATTTTTCCTTAAACCAAGAAACTTAGAATTGCCCATAATGTATGATTTGCTTCTTGTAAATAGATTTTTTTCTTGCTGTTTCAGGCCGGAGCCTCAACAGAAAGCTCCTTTAGTTCCTCCTCCTCCACCGCCACCACCGCCACCACCACTGCCAGACCCGGCACCTGCTGAGCCAGAGGAAGAGCTTCTTGGATCAGATGATGAGGAGCAGGAGGACCCTGCAGATTACTGCAAAGGTGACAGTCGGGGTCAGCAGGCTGGGCTCGCTTTCCTGTGCCATGGGCATGGCGTCACTGGATGTTTATTAAATTAGCCTCTTAAGTTGACTACACAATGATGCCAAAAAGTGTAGAAGGTCTTAGAGAACTGTAAGAGAAGGAAAAGTGTGTATATGCACACATGGTAGGCATGCTCAGACACATTGGATCCCTCATAATTATAGATAAAGGTCATCCAAGAAGAGCATGGGAAGGAGGAGGCACTAGGCTCCTGACAGAAGCTAGTTATAACTCATAAGTGGCTAAAAGGGAAACCTTCTCTTTCCTGTAGAGCATTACAGTAAATAGCACTCATTTTTGTGGAAAGAAAGCATGCACATTTATTTACACAGACTTTCATGGCATTGTACTTAATGAAAAAAGACATTCTATGGATTAGTTCTGCTGCTGTATAGCATGGCAGGTTTTGTTTTTATCTATAATTCTACAGTAGACACAGAAACTATTAAAGTAGAATTTTTTTTGGGGGGGGGCAGGGTTTCTCTGTGTAGCTCAGGCTGTCCTGGAACTCTCTTTGTATGCTGGTCTGGCCTTGAACTCAGAGATCCACCTGTCTCTGCCTCCCAGGTGTTGGGATTATAGGTGAGCATGTGCCACCACTGCCTGGCAGATTAGAATGGTCTTGTATTGATCTTAAGACAGAAAGTGTACAGTAAAGTCCTGAGTGGCTAGCATGGTGTATGAGGAGTGTGGAGAACACCAGGGGCACACGTTGGTTGTCCTGTGTGTAGACTGGAGCCTGCTGGTCTCCACAGAAAGGGAGCTTCGGCAGTGCTTTGGCTGTCTGTCTCTGCTACGTGTCTTGCTCACTTGGAGTCCCATTCCCTGCAGATCTGAGCTGCTGTGTTGTTGGTCAATCGTTTTCCTGCTGTAGATTCTAAGCATGTATTTCAGATTCTGTTGAACATGGGGTATGACAGAAGATGCATACATGAGCAAATTATCAGCCCTTAGTGACTCTCTAGTGTCTGAGCAAGTTTTCATTAGCTAGTGGAAACAATTATTTGTGCTCTTATAACCAGTTGTTTGCTGAGAACAAGGCTGGGTTATTCTGTTATAAAAGTAAAAGAACTAAGCTCCTGTAATCTTATTCTTTCATAGGGACAGGTCTTTACCCATAGAATTAACATTTTCTTTTCTTTTTTTTAAATATTAAAAAAAATTATGTGTCTACATGTTTTGGCCAATTACCTATGCATGAGCACCACATACTTACCTGATACCATCAGAGGTCATAAGGATCCCCTGGAACTGGACTTAGAAGATGTTAGAAGTCACCATGTGGGTGCTGGGAATTGAATGCAGGACCTCTGGAAGAGCAGCCAGTGGTCTTAACCACTGAGCCATCTCTCCTGCCCCTTGAGTCACTATTTTCATTAAAAAAGAGAGTGGATCTTTTCAGTATCTGTCCCAATTATAACATCAGAATCTATGCCATCTAATAAAAGATAAAGATGCAGTTTAGAAAAGACAGAAGGAGGAGCTCATCATCCTCCCTATGTGTCTGTATTTTTTGGTTTTGAAAATGCAGTTGTCACAAGGAGCTATGCACTGCTGTCTTATGACCTTGCTGTTGAACTGTAGGGGTCATTACTTAGGAGCCCTTCTCTTCAGCGAGTTAAGTTCTATTCTGCTGGCATAAACGCTGTGTGTTGTTCACTGTGTGGGTCAGGAGATAAAGCCAATTCTCATATTTCTTCAGACCTCTGAACCAACCTTGGGGACATATCATTCCCAAATAGAGGGCTAAGCATGAAGAATCATCCAGTTAGGGCTGATTCTAGGTAAAATTTGTGGAACTCTGAACATTCTAAGGATATTAACATCAATCTCAATAAGGCTCATTAGAGATGATGACACCTTTTGCTTGTGTGTGTGCACTCACGGTTGTGTGCTCAAGCTGGCATCCTGTTATACTCCCTCTCATTCTTATTCTCATGCTGACACTCTTGTTCATTCCTGTAAAAATGAGTAACTTGAGCCTTTAATAAGCATTGCATATGTCAGATGTCTCTGAAATTTTATATGGACCCTAACAGTTTGTCTCAATTTACTGATAGAAGTACATTCAAGGACTCTTTCTGTTAGTCAGAGTTCTGTTGTGTAACAGAATTACTTGAGATATTCAAAGGGAAGAAAAGGTTTGTTTTAATTCTTGATTTTAGGTTCCAGTCTGTGCCTACTTCCCCCCTGTATTGTGTCAGTGTATGTCTGGAAAGTGTCCAGAAAGGAAAGGCAGAGGGTAGAGCCCTGCAATAACCTGACTCGTGGTTAGGTTCCACCTTTCAAAGGTTCTACTTCTTCACAGTGGCACCATTGGCTGGTAATGAAGCCTTCAGTCCCTGGCCCTTGAGATACATGGAAGCTTGAACTGTAACAGACTCCTCAGAGTAGACTGAGAGTGTCTGAAGGGAGCACCATGGCTGCCACATTCTTTCCTCTACATTTGTGCTTGTATAATGAGCCTAATCCGATAGAAGTAAACATGAAAGCTGTGTGTTTATCTTTAGCTCTGCCACAGTTTTGTAAGCAATAATGGCAACTATTCCCACTAATGAAGTAATTAAAATTACCCTAATACTAATATTTATACCGTACACTAGATCTTGCTTAATCTGATAGCTCTAACTCTACTGCAGTATCAGAAGACATAG
This sequence comes from Grammomys surdaster, assembly GCF_004785775.1. NCBI lineage: Eukaryota > Metazoa > Chordata > Mammalia > Rodentia > Muridae > Grammomys > Grammomys surdaster. Next base: position 1,701,763 of record NW_021604744.1, on the reverse strand, counting down.
CCTAGTTTTCTCTTTTTCCATTTTTTATTCTTTGTCATTGTAGACCAGGTTCTCATCTTTGTATTCTGTTTACTTAGCTATTTTCTCTGTGTGCCAAGTCATAGACAACAGACACTGCTTTATCTGCTGTCTCTCCCTTTCCTTCCTACCTGTCCCTTCTTGCCTGGCCCTGCCCATTAGCTTTGGACTGGGTTGTTAAGAAAGGGTTTTTTTTTTTTTCTCCACTAAGAATTCTATTTCACTCAGGCCAAGGTGTATTGTGTTCCATGTGTTTGTCTTGTTTATATTGCCTCGATTCCTAGAGAATTGTTGTCTTACAAGCTACTTTCAGTTCTCCCAGAGTAAAATAAAATTGAAAACATCATGAATAGCAAAAGGTACCCTTTCTCTTTGCAGAAGAAATGTTCACCAAAGAAGGAACAGGCTTTTGACATCAGTCAGCTTAATCTAGAGCCTGTCACTCCGTGGTATTTTTGTGCCTTTGGGGCTGTGCTGGTCCCAGTTATACATGATCTACTAAATTGTGTCTGATGACACTTTTTATTGTCTCAAGTTTACAGGTCCAATTACAAATCATGAACTGTCCATTTTAGCATAAAGACCAGTAATTAAAATCTGCCATTGCTAAAGCATTTTCATCACTGAATTTGCCTTGACATTCTCTTTAAAGTGCAACTTCCCATGTCCTGCTTCTCTAGCCAGCTTGCTCAACTATGACTGTTCAGGAACATTGTAGACTGGCATCTGAGAGACCTGGGTTTAGACCATGACTCTTGTTTTTTGAGTCTGTGTCCTTTGATAAGTATCTTTACTTATCAGAGTAGTCTTTTCATCTACAATATAAAAATATCATCCCCTATGTAATATGTAGTATTTTGCATATTAAGATTTTTATAGGGGTAAAAATGAGATAAGAATGAAGTATGTGGCACTGTATTTTTCTGCTTTCCCCGTTGATAACTGGTTCCCTTAGATCATACCCCTCTGTCTTATGGAGGAGGATTTTCTTAGTCTCTAAACAGCTGTCAGCACTAGTTGTCTTCCTTTGTATGTCATCTTTGGGCAGTTGTCTGGGAGTCAATTGTAGCAATAGGCTATGTGGTTTATTCAGTTTCTCTGTGTGTGAGTACGTATGTACATACATACATACATATGTGTACATACAGCTATGTTCATCTGTCTGTGCTCCTGTGCACATGCATGGAGGCTAGAGCAAGATGTTGAGTCCTGCTCTGCCACTCTGCCTTATTCTTTGAGACAAATCACTCACTGACCCTGGAGGAGCTCACTCTTTTTGACTTGACTGATTGGCCAGCAAGCCTCATCCTCTGATCTCCCTTGGAGTAGTAGATGCATACAGCTGTACCTTTCCCTTATGTGGCTGCCGGGGAAACTGTACTCAGATCCTTATGTTTGCATAGCAAGAGCTGTTACCCACTGAGCCGTCTCTCCAGCCCAGGTACCATGCTTAAGAAATTCCAAAGCTGCATCTAAGTGATGGTCCCTCATTCCACTCTGCACTCTGGGTATGTGAGTTACTATCCAAGACAGTGGTTCTCAACCTTCCTAATGCTACAGCCCTTTCACATGGTTCTTCATGGTGTAACAAGCCCAAACCATAAAATTATTTTGTTGCTACTTCATACCACTAGTTTTTACCACTGTTATGAATTGCAGTGTAAATAAGTGATAACCAGGATATCTGATTTGTGATCCCACACCCCCAGGGGATCCTGACCACCCTTTGGTCTTGAGTGGTCGAGAGCCACTGATGTAAGGGAAAGCATCACCATGAATGACCTGATCAGAGGTTTTTTTCTGGACTTCTCACATGCACCTGCTGCAGAGCTTCATGGAATGGCAACCATACAAGCATGGCTTTGTCGTCTCGTGCTGGTTTCTGGGTCTCATTCTAGTGTTCCTGAGTCATTCTCTGATGAGCTAGCAGCTTTGTGATGTTTCATCATGGCACCATTCTAGAGACACTGATTTCAACACAGCTGTTGTCTGACTTGGTGTGAAAGCATGATTCCTTGGACGTGTCTTCTTGAAATTCTAATCAACTATTAGGACCCTAACTCACAGCAGTCGCCTTCAGCACAGCACTATTATGATATATTAGACATTTATTTAATGTTCATGTATCTCCTTTTTACCAATATGAAATATGTCCCTGTGGTCAAAAGCTGTGTATTTTTTTAATCTGACTACATTTGAGGTATCCTGGCACAGTAAATAGTTTTAAAAATGGACAGTATGGGGCCGGGAGGTGGTACATGCCTTTAATCCCAGCACTTAGGAGGCAGAGACAGATGGATCTCACTCAGTTTGAGCTCAGCCCGGTCTACAGAGAGTCCGTTACACAGAGAAACCCTGTCTCAAAAAAACAAAACAGCGGTGTGTGTCTGAGAATGTGGCATGTGATGTGGTCAGTAGATCACCGGTGGTCAGTATAAACTGACTGGATTTTGATCCTCTGTACTTTAATGTGGTGCTTCTAAGTCTGACTGACTTTTTATACTCAAATCCTTCCTTTTCCCCAGAGCACACAGTTCACTTCACTGTAGTGTACGTCTTTCTTTACCTTGAAGAGCAGAATTTCTGTGATACTTATCTAAGAGTCTGTCCTGTGTCTGTGGTTCTTCATGAGGACAGGAGTTTTCTGTTTGTGGTATGTGGAGATTTTTGCTGTTACTGTTTTTTATAGTTGAGGCTGCTCCATCAGCATCAATTGGATAGAGGCCTAGGATGTTGTTGAAGTGTATGTTTAGTTCAGTTCCTGTTATGAGAGTGACTAAGGTCCTCACAATGCTGAGATTGAAAACACTGTCCTAGAGAATGCTAGTTTTTCTCTATTAAATGGTATCATGTAGTCTCAACTGTTTTGTAGAAAATAATTGTCCAATTCCCTCTTTGATATTCTAAACTTGAGTGCTGCCCACAATCTTAACAGCAGCAGATACTCTTGAGTTCTTTTTAGAATTCTCACTGCATTTCTTCATGGACACTCGGGAGATACTGGCCCATTGGTGGTAAAAAGGGAACATGTATTTGCCAGATAACATTGTGCATAGAAAAAAATTTGGCTTTCATTATAGTAATACAGGAATTTTGCATCAACTAAAAAAACTGTTGAAGGGCCTGGGGAGGTGGCTTCGCATTTAGCCCGGGTTGTCATATAGGCAAGAGGAGAGGTTAGATCCCTAGAACCCACTGGAATGCCAAGCAGACATGCTTGCCTTTCTGTAATTTTTGCTTCAAAAATTTTAGACTGAGAGTCCCCAAAGCAAGTTAATTAATGAGACCAGGTGTGGTGGGAGGAGAAGAGATCTTCTCCTCCTTGTTGGTTCTTCTTGAGGCAGGGGGAATGGGAAGAGCATTGGCAGGGGCTAAGACCCAGGGTTAGGCTGCTGTAGCTGGCCTGCCCTCTGGTATCCTCTGTCCAGAAACTGCCATTTCTTGCACTTGACACCTTAACTGAGGGACAGCAGAGGATTAGGCAAATAGCCTTTATACTCTCTCAGCAGGAACTGCTGGACTCTGACTTACCTCTAGAGGTCTGAGGTTGCAGGAAGAAAAAACACTTAGAGAAGTTATTATATAGAGTTTATTGCTAAGTGTAAAAAGTTTCCTGTGAAGGCTATCTAAGAAGACAAGAGATAAGGCCCTAAGTGGGGAAAAAGAAAAAATTCTAACAAAGTGAAAAAATTCTAAGCAGGGGAAAAAGAAAGGAAAGGATGAACGGCTCCTAACGAGTGTCTACATCTGTGACTAATTCTACCACGACCACGGCTACTGCTCTTTGTCTTTGTCTTTAGGACTTACACATCGTCCAGAGCACACGGCCACAGGTTACAAGGTCATCACAAGTTCACACCGAAATTCAAATCATAAATTGAAATAGGAGTTTACAACACAGAATGTTTACATGTATATCCATTAGGAGTAATTAGCTAAACATCTATCACCTGACTAACTCCACAGGCTCACTGAAGGTTTAAAAGTATAACTAAGAAATTAGTGAAGTTTTGTATAGATAAACCCAGGTAATACTTTCTGTCCTAGCACTTACAATAAATTGGGAGTTCCCTTTTAGTGACCTTTGGTTAATTGTTTTACAACCACATTGGAATGTGCTCTGAGCAGGAGAAAGTCTGGTTACTATCTAAGGGCCATTAACTGATGACACTTGGGAGATTGGCTGAGTCCTCATTGCAGTTTTGACTATCAGAAAGGGACCTAATAGCAGTCCCTCTATAAAAGAGCTTAATAATCATTGATATAATTTTAGGAATTCTTATGGGATCATCATTAAGACTTAAGAAGCCATCTATTTCTATATAGCATCACTGCAAGACAGTACATCTTCGTGGGTCTGCAGAGATCTGCCCCTAAGCTGTTGCTTAGTGATTGTTACATATGTTTAATAATAATAATAATAATAATAATAATAATAATAGGAAAAGCGTATTAATAGCAGGAATCTTTCCTAAAATAAGTCCCTCACAGCCTTGCTGGATGAGGACGCACTTGTCGCAGATTATATAATAATCCAAGGCAAACATTTCAGGATGATCACCTGCTAATTATTAGCTTGTCCCATTATGGCTCCTGTCACAGTGCTCTTTGTTTTTTACTGAGAAACTCAAATAAAGTGGGAGAGTAATCAAGAAAGATTCTTTTTTGTTTGTTTGTTTTTTGTTTTTTGTTTTTTGTTTTTCGAGACAGGGTTTCTCTATGTAGCCCTGGCTGTCCTGGAACTCACTCTGTAGACCAGGCTGGCCTTGAACTCAGAAATCCGCCTGCCTCTGCCTCCCAAGTGCTGAGATTACAGGCTTGCGCCACCACCGCCCGGCTTCAAGAAAGATTCTTAACATCAACTTCAGGCACTCATGTGCAGGTATGAACAGGATACCTTTTGCACAGGATAGAAGCACTCCTGCTATATGTAGACACACCTGCATGTATACCACACATATAGGAAAAGAATAAGGAGGAAACTATTTGACAATACCTAGCCCATCTTTATCATTTTAAAATACTTTTGTGTAGTATGTACACACCAGTGCAGGTGCCAACAGCAGAAATGGATCTCTTGGAGGCAGAGTTCTGGGCACTTGTGAGCCACCCAACATGGGTGCTAGGTCTTCTGGATGAACAGTTAACACTTTTACCAGTTTCCTATGTAGAATGCATGGTTAGGTCATTACTTATTTTCTAGTAGTGCTTCATTGTATGGATATTCCCAGGTGAAGATCAAGATGATGATGATGGTATTGTTAGTATACAAAGTAATGAGCATCGTGATGATATCTAGATATCTATATCCACCCACCCACCCACCTATCTATCGATCTATCATTTTATTTTTACTGCTCTTTCCCTCAGTCATTCTGAATGTCAGTGGCTCTTGTTTCCACCTCTGATCTCCTATAGTCCTCAGAAGAGGACCGGGCTGAGGTCAGCCTATGCTGTCTGATGTAAGCTTCCTGGGGGGGGGGGGGGGGGGGGGGACCATGGTGCCAGGGCCTATATCAGGGTAAGACATAGTAGTGAGGGAACAACACACATGCCTCCCTACTCTACTCAGTTAGCTATGCATCTGAGCCCACCCTCAGCCACCATCTTACTGGCCTTCTAGCTGTTGCCTAATGTTTTGTTAGAGCCCACGGCAGTGGGTCGCTCTGGCTTTAGTCATCCGTGTTCCTTCCTCCTGTCTCTTCCTTCCTCCATTTCTGGAGTCACTGGAACATAACTGGCTGCTCCATTTTGCTTTGGAGATGCCCCAGCAAATCAGTTCTTACTTCATTTCTCAGGGAGATCTACCAATTTTCCAGAAGGACTAGCATATTTGATTCTCATTTGGGGGCTTCCGGTAGTATTTTAGAAGCATTCATAAACAGAGCTGGTAATACTGTAATTTCTGGAGTCATTTGTTTCTCTTTTATTTTCCCCTTGGGTGATGAGAAAATGGAATACAGTATGGTGTTATTTTTCTTCCTTTTAAAACCCCATCCTCCCCATTCCTGCCTGTGTGGAGGCCCTTGGGTGTCATCCTCCCTTTCCCACTGGCTTGAGATGGGCGGGGCCTCTTGTCTTGTTTTCAGCGCACACACCTTTTGGAATTCTCGTTGTTGATGAGTAGGCTGCAGTTCATACTTTGTTGAGCCAGGTATGGTAGCCAGTGGGAACCAAGGGGAAGACAAGGATGGGAGGATCAGGAGTTCAAGGTCGTCCTCAGCTACATATAGCAAATTGAAGGCCAGCATGGGTTATATGAGGCCTTGTCTCAAATAACAACAAACTTGCTATTTTTTTTCAATTTTATAGACTTTCTTGAGATGGTGTGTGTGTGTGTGTGTGTATGTATATGAATATACACACACACTGATACACCACTGATTTCTTTCTGTGTCTCTGCGTTTCTGCATTCTGGAAACTTGATATAGTGAGGTTTTATAATGTGTATCCCGTTGAGTCTGGCTGCTGTTAACTGAGTTTGCTGTTGTAGTTTCACTCATGTTGTGCCACTCATCACTCGTTCCTTAGTTTGTAATGAACAGCCCTCCATTGCCTCCATTGCCTGTGGCTCACCTTTGACGTGTTTGTCCATCCATTGGTACACAGTACTATTGTTTTTATGCTTGGCTATGAATATTTAGGATTAACAGGACATTTTTTTCATTGTTCTTGAGATAGATAGATATAGAACTTCTATACCATGCTGTAATTCCATATTCAAGTTCTTAAGCCCCTGCTGTACTGTTTGCAAGTGGCCTTTTTAACATACATCATCCTATCAGTAAGTATAACTCGATTATCCTTTACTTTCTCTTGTCCTGTTATAATTTCTCTTGTGACTTGTCTAATTCTAAGAGACCTTTTTCTTTTTAGTTAAAACCTTTTATTGGTTCTGTTAGCTTTTCTTAGCTCAGATTATGGCACTACCCAGCCTACTGTGTGTTTGGATTGGCTCTCATTAGCTCTTAAAGTCTTTTTAGAGTGGCGCTTCTTTTGTCTTTAGTGGTAACTTACCAAGTTTTTTCTAAGACTGCATGGTCTGGAGTATAAAATGGAAACAGAGTTCTCCAAAAGACAAGATTTAACAACAGCAGCCTTGTGTGAGGCTCGGTGTGGGAAGGATGGATCCTTTGAGAGTACCAGGAAGCAGTATTGACTCAAGACATTTCAAGACCAAGTTTTCAGCACAAAGGAGATTTATTTGCCTCAGCGGGACAGAGGGCAGGGACTAAAGAGACAAGCACAGGAGACAGAGGACAAGGGAGACTGTGAAGGGAGCAAGGGCAGGGAGGGGCACTTGTCCTGGAGTGGGACAAGGGACTGCCTTTGGATTGAGAGGAGACCGATGTTTCCCAATAAGAAAGTGAGGGTTTATAAACGCTAGGGAACAAACACCCCATGTCAGGATGAGGTGTGAGGATAAGGGCATGTTAATCTGGTGAGCTAAAGGGGGCTTTTGATTGCTGAACTTTAATACTTCAGTAGCTGGGTCTTGTTCATCAGGCTCAGGAGGAGGAAGTGGCCAAACAAGGGAGTAAACCTCACTATCTAGCTTTAGGAATGTAATCTAATGGTTTTTAGCAAGGCAAAGGGAATGAGGGAGAACAAGACCTGCCAGAGCCATGTTCACCAACCAGGCTGAGGTCAACCAGTTTCTTCAGAGGACACTTGTTAGGGGGGAGCTAATGACTCTTGAGATGAGGGTCAGTTGTGGGAGACAGTCGCCTATGCAAAAACACGGGGCTCCTCAGAGAGCTTTAGCAGGGCAGTGATGGGGGGGGGCGGCTGTGGTCAGGTAAGAAGAAGGGAACGTTGTCTTTATGGTAGGGCATCAAAGACAGAGGAGAAGAAATATGATAATTGAAAAAGCCTACAGGAAAAGATTAATGAGTTTTAGAGATACTGACTTAGGCTTTTAAGGATGGTGGGTACATGTTTACTTTGAATTAGTGAGGCAGCTGTGTGTGGCCTTTGTCATGGTTTAGTTAGGACAGTTCTGATTATCATCATGTGACAAACTGTGCCTATGGAGAAGCTTTAAACCACCTCTCTGTTTGGCTCATGATTTTATGTATCAGGAACATATTGATTTCTTTGTATACCCATGACTAAAATACGTGACACAAACAATTTAAAGAGAAGGAAAAGTTGTTTTGACTCCCAGTTCCATAGGTTTCTTGTTCATATGCTGGGCTGGTGAGGTAGAACATCATGATTCTGGGAACCTGAAGAGGAGGAGCTTGTTTACCTAACAGTGAACAAGAATTAATAAGCATGAGGAAGAGACTGGCAGAATTACATCTAACCTTCAAAAGCCCATGCCCAGTGTCCTGCAAGTAGGTTCACATTCCTAACATTCCCACCACCTCTCGGAGTTGGAATCATGAGCTGAGGACCTTACATTTAGTCTATGGGTGTATATAAGATATTTCACATGAACAAAGCTGGAGTGGCTTGCCTGTCCTTTACACTGGGGTCTCATTTGAACCTCTAACAGCTGGAAGTAACTCTGACTAGGGTGCACAATTATCTGAAAGCTCCCGTTCTTTCTGCTGGGCTTTAAGTCCAGGCCTGCCAATGGAAGCTATATTTGCATTTTCTTTGTGTACATTGCCTTGTTTCATATAGCATGATGACCTCAGAATTATTGGATTTCTTACCTGGAAATCCTTGAGTTGTAAGGCAAATGCATATGTAAGCTGGGAACTTCTGAGCTATCCTCAGAAACAACGTGGTTATTTCAGCTACTCTGCTGCTTACAAACACATCAGAAACCCATTCATAACAAACACATCATAAGCTCATTCATACAGACACATCACAAGCTCATTCATATAAACACATTAGAAACCCATTCATATAAAGAATGGAGTTGGGATTTTATTTTTTTATTTTTTGAATAAAATATTGGGATTCCAGAAGATTATGTAGTCTAAAAGATACTATTATATTTGGCTTTCTTTGACAATATGTTAGAATATAGGCATAGAATTCAATAAAAGAATAATACAGACTCCAAAATATGTATAGTTTACATGTAGATACTACAAATAAATTCATCTACTATCATTTGGCAATCTAATGTCTACTACGAAAGTATGTTCATATTATTTATTAATAGTATTGGGTACCAGATGCATGATTATAGTCACTGGTACATGTATTATCTTTCTGATGATTGCGGGAGGGGCGTTGTCTCTGTAGGTGTCAGGCAGGGAAATGAACTGCCCAGAGTTAAGAATGGTTCAGATTGGCTTCATCTATGTGGATCAAACCTTCTAAAAAGTGATGCCAGGCAGTTTATTCCCAACAAATTTCAACATGGTATAATTTGGAAAACGTTTCTTGATATAATACAATACTGGGTGTACAAGGAGGCATACTTACATTGAAACCCAACTTGGGGGACATGTCATTTCTTCCAAGAAGATGGGCTCTAGAGATGCACTACCTATACTGGATTTAGGGCCAGAGGAAGATTCTCAGTCTTCGTTATGGCCTGGTCTCAGCCATACAGATAGCATAGAGGTCATTTGGGCTACTGGCAACCTCTGTTCCTGGTTGTGGCACTTTGAAGATGTCCTATAGTCATAGTCAAGGCAGCTCTTCAGTTGATGTTCCTTCTTCCCAGGTGTCTTAGGTTCTGTCTACTTGACAATTAAAACTGACCAGCAGCATGTCAGTATTGGTTAGTCGCTGTATACTCTGATCTACTCTTCTACCTTACAAATAAAATTAGTTTAGAAATAGCAATAGATCTAGACTGGATGAAGGGATTTAGTTTTAATTCAGTTTTAAAATCTTGAATGTGTGCAATGTCATTTTTGCTTGAAATAGATAAGAAGATGTTTTTCTATTTCTTTATATTATAGAAGTTTTAGTTATTAAAAGAATATTTTTACTTGTTAAAAAGAAAATCCCAGTATTTTTCATGTGGATTCTGGCTTCTTAACTAGACTTTCATCCAGTTAGGACTTTTTAATTCTAATGTTGGTTATGTTTTCTCAGTTCATAATTTGATGTATTGTACTTTTATTTATCCAGAACATAATTATGAACTAAGAAATGAGCTGAAAGTCTTTGAGCTTGCCAGTGTCCAAGTTTATATTTAAAAACATATGTTCTTAATTAAACAATTGGTGATTAAGTGCTTAATTATGTGAGACTGTTTAATTATGTAAAATTAATGATCTCATATAGTGCTGCTGTTCCATTGTTGCCCACAATGAAAGTAAGAAAAACAAAAAAGACGGGCAGAAGCGATGGCTCAGTGCTCATGGTCGTGGCTGATGGTGTAGAGAACTGGGCTCAGTTTCCATACTCGACTTGCTGCTGACAACCATCTAACTCCAGTTCCATAAAATCTCCTGCCTACTTCTGAGTACTAGGCATATACATGGTACTCATACATGCATGTAAAATACTCACACAAGTAAAATAGAAATAATTAGTTTAAAAAAATCCCCACGAAGATATTAAAATATAAAAATTACCAGTGGCTAATATTGAAAGATAAAAGTCTTCAGTATGAAGATGGTGTGACCATATATTAGATTGTTGGAAGACTTTTCTTAATGTAAAAAATGCATGCACGGACGCAGGCGAGCACCACGCGCCCCCTACTGTACTTGGTTTCTGTAGAAGATGTTTTCCAGTTGAAGGGAAGAATAAATAACAGTGTTTGTCATGGACCAGTACTTTAGTCAAAGAAATCCTGAAGCAAGAAATGGTATTTGTTGTATCTGGTATTTAAGAAATAATAAAAGAATAATACAATAAATAATAAAATAAAAAAGTAATAAAAGAAAAAAAAAGAAATCCTGAAGCAAGAAATGGTATTTATTGTATCTGGTATTTAAGAAATAATGAAAGAAAAAAAAACACAAAAAGGGAAATGTTGGTATTAACTCTTTTAGTTGTTTAATCTGAAACTTGGAGGGAATTAACATACTTGAACAATCAGCAAAATCTGTCATTTAATTATAGACATATATAAGAAGCTTGTAACCTAAATTACTGTGTTAAAAAACAACAGCCAAAAGCCTGGAAAACTGTTGAATTTGCATAGATTATTTGAACAGGAAAAGAGACTTTAGAACTGGGCAGTATTCCAAACTGAACGTGTCACACAGGCAAGTTGTATTCATACCAGGAAGGAATGGAAGTGACAAGCAAATACCTGGTTTCTCCAGTTGCTATTTGCCTTATATGGTCATCTTTGGGCAGTGTCTGCCTCTGATTGGCTGAGACACTCATAGGTTCCTCTGCAGTTGGCTACATATCTTGTTAGGCCACAGTTTAGTGTGTGGTGTCTGCTTGAGGAAGTGTACAGACTGGTTTAGGATAAATTATTTTGTTTAAATGAGACTCAAGTAAATATGTAGACAAGGACTTTAAAAGTTCACCATTAGCCATTTATGATCTGATGTTAACTAATGTGCATTTTTAGAATTCTTAACACCCTTCTCCCCTGGGTTCATTAAAAATGTGCCTAAAGCATCCTCGTGGAAATGAGGAACAGTTGTGGTGGGTGTGGACATCAGTGCAAACTAAAGCTAAATGCTGGCTGGCTTCAGAGTGTGACTCGTGTCTTCTTTATGGACATTATCAGTTATGAGAGGCTTCTAGAAAAATGTTTTTTCAAGCCTGGCATTGTACTACATACCTGTAATCCCAGCATTTTACTTTGAGAAGTAAAGGCAGGGAATTACTTTTTCAAAAGAAGGAAAATAGAAATGTCAACATATGTATGTTTTAGAAAATTTTTGCTGCAGCTACAAAATTATTACAATGACATATAGAAAAAACTGTTGTTTGTTTAGTTTTGTCTCATGTCTGCACCTAATTCATAAAGACAGAGCCTGAGAGATCTTAATGGTTTGGGAAGGTCTCCATGGCTCCCACAAATCTTGTAAGGTCACAGCTCACTCACTGCATTTTCTGTGTTCTTTAAGTACCGTACATTTAAAATGTGCAGTCTGATAAAATAACATGTCCTGCAGTTTTCTTAGCAGTAGTATTGGATAATACTACTTGAGGTACATTTAAATTAGGTACTCTTTGTCTAGATGGAAGAAATAGTGTAGAGGATATACTTTGTTAATTTCTCCCCACAAAAAGCAAGGTCCAAACTCTTGTATAATTGGAAAGGATCTTCTCAGCTAGACCTGTGACTTCCTCCTTTTCTTTTCTTTCTTTCTCTTTTTAAAAAAGGTTTATTTGTTTTTATTTTTATACACATTTGTGTTTTGACTGCACGTTTATCTGTGTGAGGTTGTCAAATTTCCTGGAACTGGAGTTACAGACAATTGTGGGCTTGCCATGTGGGTATTGGGAATTGAACCTGGATCCTCTGGAAGAGCGGGTAGTATCCTTAACCACTGAGCCAACACTCCATTCTTTTTCTCTTTTTCTTAATGTAAAACTCCACTTAAACCAATCTCCATGCTTTTCTTCATGAGGCTTTCCTCTCTCTTCCTTTGTTACAATAGTAACCTAGAAAATTTTGATCTTGCTTGCTTGCTTGCTTGCCTGCCTGCCTGCCTGCCTGTCTCATTGGTATAGTCCTGGCTGACCCGAACTATTCGCTGTATAGACTAAGGCTAGTTTTGAGCTCTACTTCTCTCTGCATTCCAAGTGCTACAATTAAAGACACAGGGCACTAAGCCTGATTTTTACTTATATTTAAAAGGAGAGGCACACTCTGCACTTGCTGTTTTATGTAACAAAACCACCCTCCTTTTTATCCATGTCTATGCTTACTGTATGTTCTGTCTCTCATGGTCCAAGTACTATGTAAAAGCCACGGACGAGACTGTCTTTATAGAAAGCCTGTGCTTGTTCTCCTAAGAGTTTGCCATCTCTTCGGGAACAGAAGGGGGAATACGTAACAAATGTATTATGTTGTGTTGCATAACAGAACAGAGGATGACTTCATGGAGGTGTATAAGAAAAGCACAGGAAAAGAAACTTTACCTGAGCCAGGGAATACTTCTGTCAGGAAATACTTAGATGTCAGGATTTTACTTAGATGTGTGCTTTGTTGGTGTTTATCATCAGGAGAAGGAGCTGTCACTTGCCTTCTATACTTCACATACTTAATGTTTAAAAATAAGTATATACAGTGCAGTTGGCAAGCACCTCACATTGGAGGTGTTTTCTCTTTTGTGATCTTCAGGAAAAGATTATAAGAACCAGTACTATATCTTTTGTAATGTTTAGAAAATTGCACTATGCCATTCCCCCCCCCCCTTTTTGTTTTTTGTTTTTTTAAAGACAGTGTCTTGCTGTATAGCAGAGACTAGCCTCAAACCTGCCTCATCCTCCCAAGTACTGGGATTGCAGGTATGCACACCTAGCCACTATGCACTTTTTATCATAGTGTGTTTAATGAAATCAAATTAAAAGTAAGTATGGGATTATTGAGGTATTGGGGTTTTTGTTGTTAAATTTCACTATTTGTGTCATTAAAGATGTGTAGCCATCTCGTGTGTGTGTGTGTGTGTGTGTGTTCCTTGTGTCGGTGCCATGTGTATGCTTATGTTCCGTGTCCTTTCCACATTTGCAGGGTATTTGGGGAAGTCGGCTCTACTATATACCTCATGCTTGTTACTTGTGTTTCTTTCCTTAGTTTTTCAATTTCCCCTTATTATCTTGGTCAGAAATACATTGGTTTTGTTTTCTCAAATAATCCTTTTCATTGTTTATTGTTTCTCATTTCGTAGATTTTAGGTCATATTGTGTTCTTTCTTTGGTTTACTTTAGGCTCATTTGCACTGCTTTTTCCAGTTTTTTTAGGCAAAAGTTGGTTTTGGATCGTTAGTACAGGTATATAACATCACAGATTTTGTGCTTCAGCAGCATTTCACATTGATATATCATGCTTTTTATCTTGAGGTAGATAAAATATCTTGACATTTTTGTTTGTTTGATACTAGGTTTTATTCTAATGTCTAGACAGGCCTATAATGCAATAAATAGTGGGGACTTGAACTCAAAGAGGACCTTCTCCAAGTGCTAGGATTATAAGCATGAGTCTCCACACCTGATCTTGGTTTTGGTTTGTGTGTGTGTGTGTGTTCGTTCGTGTATGGTGGGGTGTTTCTTTCTTTGAGATGGTCTCCATATGCAGCCCTGGTTGACCCAGCACTGGCTTTGTAGACTAGGCAGGACTTGACCTTGCAGTGGGTGATCCTTCAGTCTGTGTTAGCATTGCAAGCATGAGCCACAGTACCTAGCTTCTGTCAGATTTCTTCTTTAAATTACATATTAGTTTGGAGGGTTTCAGTTAGTTTTTAGTTTTTGGTTCATTTTAAATTCCTGTTGGTTCTTAATAAATACCATGTGGTCTGAGGATGTTGTTTATGTGACTGGAATTTTTTTTTAATTCAAATGTTTTATGACCTAGTATATTATCTCTTTTGACCAATAGTCTATATGCCCCTGAGAATATTACTGAATGCATTTTGTAAGTGTCAACTGAGTCAGGTTGATCCATAGTATGTTCAATCTTCATATCCTTACTGATTTTCTGACTGTTATATTTCACTGATTTAGTGTCGGGGAAGTATTGAAAGTATTGAGTCTCCACCGACACAGAGCCATGTTACCTTACATGGAGTGAGTTTCTTTCCCCGATACTCCTTTCTTTCTTTTCTTTTTTTTCTTTTTCTTCTTTTTTCTTTTTTCCTTTTTTCTTTTTTTGGTTTTTCGAGACAGAGTTTCTCTGTATAGCCCTGGCTGTCCTGGAACTCACTCTGTAGACCAGGCTGGCCTTGAACTCAGAAATCCGCCTGTCTCTGCCTCCCAAGTGCTGGGATTAAAGGCGTGCGCCACCACCGCCCGGCTCTTTCTTTCTTTTCAAGATGTATTTATTTTTATTTTATGTGTCTGGATGTTTTGCCTTCATGTATGTCTGTGTACCATATGTGTGTCTGGTGCCCATGGATATCATAAGAGAGAATCAGATCTTCTAGAACTATAGTTACAGGAGCTGTGAGCAACCATGTACGTGCTGAGAATTGAGCCTGGGTCCTCTACAGGAGCACCCAGTGCTCTTGACTGCTGAGCCATCTGACCAGATCTAGCCCTGCCTTTCTTAAAACGTGTATGTTAATGACAATTGTGTAATATTTCCTCGGCCTTTTGAAAGCTTTTAGCATAAAGAAATACCACAATCAGAGAGCAGAGAAATTCCTAAAAAGGAATAATAGCTAATATTATTTGAATTAGGAGATAAAGACACTGCTGAAAATTCAGGCTGTTTTATATCATGGGTTTTGAACTTTTGATTGGCTTACCTAAGTAGATGTGGATTTTTTTCCTAGGCAGAGGGAAGGGGATTTTTTTGAAATCTTATCATGCTAACAGTATGTTAGAGCTGGCCTGGCTGGCATGCAGGAGAAATGTAGTCATCAAATCCATCTTCTGTCATTGCCTCCTCATTGTGGGCCCTCTGCATAGTATGTTGAGGAGAGGTGCCCTGTTAGGGTTTCCTCTTGAGAGAATGAAGGTGGTTTTTGTCAGCAGAGAGACCCTTGTTTCATGAAGAAACCTAGAAGTCTAGAAGTTAGGATCTGAGAATACATAGATCTGAAATATTATATGCTACCTCTTTAGAAAAATGTTAACTATTTTATGCTTTTAGTGTGTTTTTCTTTGTTTTAAAAAAATGTTTCTGTGCTGCTCTTGTATAATTGGTCTGTTTTTCAAGATATTTGATATTTTCCAGTGTGCTCTCAGGAGTCTAGACCCTAGGTCTAGGGCCCATAGAACCCAGGACCTGTGTCACCTGCATGAGCTCCGTTCACAGATGCACACACTGGCGTCTGAGGACTTGAATGAAAACATGCACTAGTGGTGGTGGTTTGCCAACATGACATTGCTGTACCTAGAGACATCAGTGTTAGCACTGATGTGCACTTAAGGAGCATGGGACTTGTAACCAAGCTGCTCAGTGCTTCTCTAGACTAAGACTAGGTGATGGATGAGTTTATATCAGGGTTGTCTATGGCCAGCCTCTTGTCCTTCTAGACCATTTCTTACCTGTCATAAAAGTGATACCACAATACCGCTATTTAGCCTAGTTTACTTAAAACTTGAGGCAAGCTGGGTGTGGTTGGGCTTGCCTTTAATCCTATCCCTTAGAAGCCAGAGGCAGGTAAAAAAAAAAAAATTTTTTTTTTAAAAGGGGTTGAGGAGGGAGGACACAATCTAACGCAAATGTTCTTGTTGTTGTTTACCCTGGTGTCAGTGCGGCATCCTCCCTCCCTTGACAGCATCTGAACTCTGTACCCTACTGTTGCTCAAAAGACTGTTGTGACATGGTTCCTGGAAGAGTGCCGGTTGGAGGAAGAGGATTGAGAGCAACAGGGCTGACTGGGGAATAATTAAGATGCAAAGTACACAGTTATACATAAACTGTTGGTGTATACAAAGTTATGCAGAGCTGAAATCTAACTCAGCTGGTTTCCTGATATGCACAGAAAATTTTTAGTTTTTTAAAGAAAGCAGTATTTAAATGGCGAGTTGATGTACATAGGTCTGCATACCTTGACTTAATTACAAACTGTCAACTGTCAGAGCTCTACATGTTTTGTTTGAAATTTTATTAAAATAAGCAAAAAACATTCTAATGAGAATTTATAGGATTTTTTTTTACTTCTAAAAGAGTAATCTTTAATCTGATTGTTATTTAGTGCTTCCTTTAAGGACATTAGGGGCTGACGAAGGGAGTGACAAGATGCATTGCTGTGTTCCTGAGATGTTTAATTTTCTTTTTCAGGTGGCTATCATCCAGTGAAAATTGGAGACCTCTTCAATGGCCGATATCATGTTATTAGGAAGTTAGGATGGGGACACTTTTCTACCGTCTGGCTGTGCTGGGATATGCAGTAAGTGTGCTTTGTCATTAAGTGCTCTGGAGTGGTGCTTGGCTGTACATCTGCTGTCTTGAGGTTTTGCTGCTATGAAGAGACACCATGATCATGGCACCTTTTATAAAGGACAACATTTAGTTGGGACTGACCTACAGGTTCAGAGGTTCGTTCAGTCCTTCATCATTACAGTGGGAAGCATGGCAGCATGCAGCCAGGCATGGCACAGGAGCAGGAGCTGAGAGATCTACATCTTAATCTGAAGGCAGCCAGGAGCCGACTCTCTCTTCCAAAGTGAGCAGATCTTGAGCATAGGATCTCAGAGCCCACCCCCACAGTGACTCACTTCCTCCAACAAGGCCACACCCACCCTAACATTGCTACACTCTTGATTGGGCCACTCCCTGGGCCAAGCATAGACAAACCACCACATCTGCTTTTAAGATGATGTAGCCAAGGGTCATGCTACCTGGTGGCATGTGAGGCACTGCTTAGCACAAGACCCTGCAGCTAACTAGATCGGTCACCGTCACTCTATTCTTACATGCCTTTGCTTATATTTAAAAAAAGTGCTAATTGTAGTTTGTGAGCCAGTTTTTAAAAATTGCTTGACATCAGGGCTGTGTTACTTTTCTGTTAGTTAATTCACGTCATTAAAAAAATCAGCTACAAATTGAAAATGTATAGGTCTTTCAACTCAATATTCTGTAACATTATTTAAAAGCTACATTGACCCAAAGCAGGAAGCATCATGTTGCTTAGCACATATATTCATGTGTAGTTGTATGTGTGTGCATGAACATACATGAACAAATATTATAAAGGAATACTTTTCCCTTAGTGTCTGTGTTAGCTGACAGTTTTCTTGTCTATCCTATGTTTATTAGAATTGAAACAACAAACATAAAAGACATTGTCTAACCCATGAACACTTATTTGTGTTGCCCAAACTTGGAAAATGCTACTTTTGACTAAATGTTATTGCTGTATATATGTGTACATGATGCATGTGTGGGTGTGTAATGGTGCAGTTGCCACAGCATGAGGACAACTTTGTGGGATGCCCCCCCCCCATACTATTTTAAGGGAAAGCTTCCTGAAAGCTTCAGTCTGTTGGCTACTAAGTGGCTACATCTCACTGTAACAGTCACTTCTTACATTGACAATATAAATAACTGCTTTTTTTTTTTTTAATCTAAAGAGGGAAAAGATTTGTTGCAATGAAAGTTGTAAAAAGTGCCCAGCATTATACAGAGACAGCCTTGGATGAAATTAAACTGCTCAAATGTGTAAGTAATCAACAAAATAATGAGTGATATAAAAAAGTACATGACTAATACATATCCTTTATTCTGTGATCTTTGCGTTATAACATATGTCTTGCTTTTACTTTTTAAAAATAGTATTTTTTCAGGTACCTGTAAACTTTTAATTACTGCTATACTACCTCTGTGTAAGGGGTCTGTAGGATCTGTAAAGTTATTAAGTATGTACAACTCCTGCTCTGATTGGTTGAACATTTTTCTGGGTGATAGTAAATTGAAGTTTAAATCTAGTTTTTGTTTGTTTGTTTGCTTGTTTGTTTGTAACTTTTGACCGAGTCCTTGTGATTTCATCTAATGCTCCCCAGCCCCACTTGTCTTCCAGTTCCTCTGTATCTATCCTCCACCCTTGCCACCTCCTCCCTCAAAATAAAATTAAAAAAAAAAATCAAAACAAACAGAAGTCTTTTGGAAGCTATAGTGTGTCTCCCTGTGCACCCTTTTACACGTAAACACTCATTGCTGTGACTGTTGGTCTTGTTTGAGGCCTCTGGCTTCAGCTATAGTATCAATAAGGGATCCTCGCTGGGATGCCACTAGGATATCCTTTTGATGCCTTGTGCCTGGAGATCCTGCAGCTTTGAATCTTGAGGAATGGCCTGCTTCAGCTCCAGTTCCTAGATGGGGTAAATGTTGGAGTGGATCAGGTCAGAGTTGTGGATCTGTGCCTCGGTGAAAGCTGAGTTGGTCTGCCTGTCAAGCTCTCCCCAACATACACACTGTCAGGGTGAGGTCTGCCCCAGCCAGTTCCCCAAGTGTTGCAGCCTGCAAGGGCCAGAGCCAGTGAGGTGGGTGTGGCTCACGCATACCTTCACCAGCAGGGTCAGCTCCACTGTGTTGCCCAGGCAAGGTCTAGGGCCCACTTTCCTGAGTGACCCAACCAGTGAGGAACAGGACCAGTTCTCCTGCCCAATCTAAGTCTTTTATTTGAAAAAACTTGCCTTGTTGATTGTATAATTTAAAAAAGTTCCATTTTTTATTTACTTTTAAGTGTGTGTGTGTGTGTGTCTGTGTCTGTGTCTGTGTCTGTGTCTGTGTCTGTGTCTGTGTCTGTGTCTGTGT